>NW_027673087.1:0-204420 GCF_964194105.1 Spermophilus citellus | reverse complement strand
CACGTTTCTTGACTGGTCTTTTCATGAGACTTCTTTCCAAACACATTCTTTTCCATTTCCATAATCCCTTGTGAAGCAAAACTCACACCCCCTTCATGGTAAACCATAACCCCAATATCACCATTAGATGTAAAACTGGTTAGAATGAATGGTTGTGTATCAATATTAGATTTCCTATATATTTTCAGATATCAATGCAATCCATTATTTAAATTGGAACCTGTTATACTATTTATTCACAGTATGGTCTATTCATGCGTTATCTCTATATTCATAGACCCAGGGTACACCTATTTGTACCCCCAAAGGCTAATTTATATGTCTTCAACATATTACTCCCAGAAATGGTGGAAGAAACACTCATGTCACCTGATCTACATATACATTTTATCACAGTGATATTCTGGACACAAAATGCAAAGGTCACACTTATGATTGCACCAAAGCCTCATTGGAAAGTGAGCATGGATTACTAAAAACATCCTTGTCCAGGTTGCCTAATGCTGTCAAATATCAATGCTATTGGTGACTACACATTTGTTTCTTCCTAAGATGATATATTCAACCTCAACCCTATTGAAAATGTCTAATCCACTCACTCACTTTATACTTTGCCTGATTTCCTAATGTCTCTATTGATATCTGCTTTCCTACATATGTTCCCCAGTTCATCATTGTGACTGACTCTTCACATGTGCTGACGTTTACATTCACTCTCTAACAGACACCTTATTGCTAAAGAACTTTTGGTCCAAATTGTATACTCACTCTTCTTCCAAAACATACCAACTATCTTCCTAATCCTACCTACTATCCCTTTTTGACTGGATGTTCTCTTCTACATTCAATCATCCAAGGTACAAGGTCCTATGCCATTGTATATCGATTTATCTGAGACATCTGTGCAGAAAGTCATTCAAAGCTAAGTATCCCAATCAAGGGCCCAATGCCCTTCTGGCCTTCAAATCTTACTTGGATTTCTGTTTTCATACATACATTTCACCTATATATTATTATAAATATTGCAGGTTCCCAATACCATTCTTCATCCAGCAGAGTGATTCCTAAGCCACATCAAACAGGTTCTTAACCCTAACCATACACTCTTCCCTCAATCTATCTTTACAGAAGAGCAGGGACAGAGTGGGTCTTACAATACAGGAATGTGGGGGATTTTCCACCTGCTGAGAACCTCAAAGGTCCATGCAGAAATGATACCTGGAGAAGATGTAGGCAGCTATGAAGGGCCTGAGAGAGCAGAAGTCATCTTCCATGGCAAACTACCTGGTCAGGATGAAGGGATGTGTCTGAATGAACCTCACTCTTCTTAATGTAGACAAGATGGAACAAAGCAGGCCTGTGTGGAGAGCTGTTCCTTGGTGCCTGTGGTTGATATTCCATTCTAACTTGTGAAAGTGTTACAGGAAGGAGGGGCAGCCTCCATCTCATGGGAGCCTTGGAAGCAACTGTTAGGACACAGTGGTTGCCAAGGCAGTGACCTCATTCAGTTCCTGTAGGAAGTGACCTCACCTCACTTCCTTGGTGATGAAACTCTCTGAACTTGGGATCCAGGAAGCCAGGCACCCAGAGCCAGTCCCAGTCCCAGTCCCAGTGGGCTCACTTGTTTGGATTTACCAAGGACAGAGTCAGTCTTTCTTGGTACCCACTGATGTGAGGATTGCCAAATGCCAGGAAAGCTCTGCAGAGGGGCCTTTCCTGAGAAAGCAGGTAGTGGCTCACTGCTGGCTCCTGACAACTTCACAGAGTTGGCCAAGGAGGCCAGATGTGAGACAGGACAGGCCCTTTCGGGGGAACATAGTATGGCCCACCAGTCAGATGACACTCTGGGTAGTCACAGACCAACTTGGAAGGAGGTGCCTTTGTGGGTGTGGGTGTGAGTTTGTGGTTTGGTCTCATGTTCTGAGAATAGGTAGGAAAGGCGGTTTGTTTGGTTTGGAGTGGACTGTTTCTAGTAAGGCTTTTGACAAGGCGAGTGTTTCTATGTTTGTGTATCCCACTGTGTCCCTGGTTGTAGACATTAGAAAAGAGAATGCATCAATGGATGTGTCCTGTCTAGTAGAAAGCTTCCCAGCATTCATCCTGCCCAATTTATGAATGGACTGCGGCTTGCCTTATGGATGGGCAACACCTACTATCTTCCTAAGTTCCTGTTTTCTTCCTGAATTCTGGCCACTCTCCAGAATAGGCTCATGGTTTTGTGTCCAAGATATGTACCACCTGCAATCTCGGTGGCATGGCCATGTACTGGATAGTTGAAAGGAATGGTGAGCATCTCAGAAAACTCAGATATCAGTGTGACCAGTAAAGTCTCCCTGGAGAAAGCCTGCTTTGGGCCTTTGGCTTACCTATTGTTCTGTTGCCCTGAATGTCAGGAAGGCCTTTGCCTCAGGGCACCCCTTTGTGAAGCCTGAGGAAAACAGTTTTCAAATGGAAATGAATGGGCATCACCTGTGGTTCTTTGCTTAATTGCTTTGCAAAGGGATGTGTCTGAATCAGCCTCTTGGCCCTGTGTGAGGCTGTGGCTTAGATTGTCAGCACCTTATGGATCCAAAGAAAGATCCCATGTGTGCATCCAAAGCCAAATTGGCACAAAAGCAGTCATGGTGGATGAAGTCTCTCGCCTTCCTCTGTAAGGTTCCTGACCTCCATCAAGTGAGAATAGGGATCCTTTGTGTCAAACGAGTTCTTCAAAGCCCTGCAGAGGCTAGCCCATAGGTGCTTGGGTTTTCTCATGACTCCAGTTCACACAAAGAATCTATACCGGGCAGTCAGTAGGCCTCCAATTGGAGAAGTAGAGCAGTATTAACGGCAGGCCTATTTGATCACTCCAGGTTCACAGGAAGGGTGTCCAGTCCACCCTGACATTAGGCAAATGAGAGGCAAGGGAGCTTATTGTGGACACTGTCTTGGGCTGTGCCCCTCATGGAAACCTCCAGCCAGAGGTTATGATGAGTGTCTATATGGAAGAAGATGAGGGCCATGTGGCAGTGTTTTTGTTTGAATTGTGGTCATTGGTGTGGCAGTGGGAAGAAATGACTGGGTCCACCTGGGCTTGAACTCTGGTGTGATTCCCCTTGGAGACTGAGTTCTGGAACTGACCTCAGAGAAGTATTGCCGTGAATTGTGTCGGGATGTTAGAAGGCCACGCATGAGAGTCACCCTTGGAAACTGAGATCTAGGCCCAGGCTGGCTTTCCACAGAGCACTGGGAATCTCAGCCCGGATATCACATGATTTTATTCTTAAAGACCTGGCAGCCATCGTGGAGAGTCCAAACCCACGTTGACCACACATTGTAGACCTCAATGGGCCTGGCTTCCTGTGACCTTTTGGCCACTCTTTGGGAAGCCTTGTTTGTGAGAGTTCTCCAGAGCTTTCGTTGAAATGAGCTTCCTCACCATTTAATGGTTCCTGAAGGAATGGAAACCCACAGTGCCTCCAACTTCATCCTTTAAAAATGGCTAGCTAGATAAATACCATGACATTTTTGAAATTCCCATGACCAGGTGGCACTGGAGAACCTTTGGATGTCCTGTTGCTGATCATGAGTGTACCAGACAGTGCCTTGATTGACTGGGTTTCATGAAAATGGTGTAAAACAGAGATGCCAGTAAGTTGGGGCCCGCTGAGTAGTGGGCCTAGAGCAGTGGTGTGCAGGTGTGTGATAAAACATCTGTGGTGGGGCCATGTGGATCTGCCATTGGCTTCCAAATGGCTTGTGACTGACATGGTGCAGTGAGCAGACCCTTCTATGTAAAGGCATCTTGTTATATGGAGAGGTTTCAGGGCAATGTTCAGAATCAGGTTGCTATGGTCAAGGGGGCAAGCTCTGTGGGATAGAAGCCTGGCTGGTGCATTCTCCTAGGACCTTGACCCACCACACGTGACAGAACTCCCTCCAGCACTGTGTCCCAGTTGAAATCCTTGTATTTCCTGAAGCAAATTCCAGACTTACAGTGCAGCAGCAAGAAACACCACGAAAAGTGGAGGATGACCAAATGGCTTCACAGTCCACACAGGGAGACACTTAGACCCCAGTGGCCACAGTTTACCTGCAAAGAGAGAATTCAGCACTTCTGCCTCATGTTCATTGGAAAATCAGAAACCATGTCCTCCAGGTCACCTAGATGGAGACCAGGTTTGATGGTCTCACTACAAAGGAAGCTAAAGCTCCTGACAACAACATATATTTCAAGTGCCCAACCTCAGTGTCAGTTTCTCACAAAGTCTTTAGGCCAGCAGAGCTCCATGTTTGTGGAGTGTTTACCCTGTCCCTTACTCATGGAAACTACTCTACCACCTCCAAGGTTGTGAACTCCTGAGCATTTTCCATTCCACATATGTATTCACAGCATTTCTAACTCTTCTCATCAAATTGTGTCTTATTTATTGTGAAGGTAATGTCAAGGCAATGTTCTGGATGAGAGTGGGAAGATTTTTTTGTAGCACATATGGGCCTACACATTGGATTCATTTTCCTATTTTCCGTTCGAAATACTGAATCCCTGACACTAACCCATACCCTACTAGATTGTGACTACGAATACTAATATGATGGAGAAAAATAACTCAAACAGAATAGAAATACAGGCAGTTCAGAGGAGGCCTGGTGTATAGTTGGACTGGCCTTTTGCATTATAAAGGGTATGTGTTATAAATCTAGTCCAATTTAATAGAAATAGTTCTCCATGTGTTTTGAAAGTTAACAAATATGTGAATTCCTGTCTCCCTTTCTCTGTAGCCTATTCAGCAACATGCATTTTTACATGCACATATAGAATCCTACCTCCTATCCCACGTCCATTCTTGTGAGGTGCCTGACTTGGCAGATACAAATTGTGAGAAGAGATCACTCCTCCTAAACGCTGTTGGAACTGAAAATTCAGCCTCCAGGTGAGCTTCCCACTTGAACAACATGATACATAAATACATGTTCAGTAAAATAAATATTTTTGGATCTGTGGATGATAAATATTTCATGATGAATATCGATTGGCATATATATTTCTACTCTTTAATGTCTGTGTTTGTGTGTGTGTTTTTTTTGTATATATATATATACACACATACACACACTCTCCAGATTTTTCAAAATATGAAATGTATGTGTCATATTATATACTCCCTAAATTCATTCATGTTCATATATGTGGATTAATAATCAACTTTTCACAAGATTATTCTCAGAAATAGTCATCCACCTGAAATACATATTTGTTTCCTAGTGCTGAAATCCTAATATTTCTACAGTAACTGACCCAGTTTAACATGAATGCACGTAGATTCCTATGGGACATGATGTGTGTTTTGACGTTCATTTTTATTCAACACTGGTACATTACTATTTCTTCAGTTGATGCACATCATAGGATATGTATTTCATCCTCAAGTTCACAAATTTCTAAGCATTTATTTCCCTTTCAATCACTTCCTGCTTCAGAACACATGTATTCCTCCACGTTTCTTGACTGGTCTTTTCATGAGACTTCTTTCCAAACACATTCTTTTCCATTTCCATAATCCCTTGTGAAGCAAAACTCACACCCCCTTCATGGTAAACCATAACCCCAATATCACCATTAGATGTATAACTGGTTAGAATGAATGGTTGTGTATCAATATTAGATTTCCTATATATTTTCAGATATCAATGCAATCCATTATTTAAATTGGAACCTGTTGTACTATTTATTCACAGTATGGTCTATTCATGCGTTATCTCTATATTCATAGACCCAGGGTACACCTATTTGTACCCCCAAAGGCTAATTTATATGTCTTCAACATATTACTCCCAGAAATGGTGGAAGAAACACTCATGTCACCTGATCTACATATACATTTTATCACAGTGATATTCTGGACACAAAATGCAAAGGTCACACTTATGATTGCACCAAAGCCTCATTGGAAAGTGAGCATGGATTACTAAAAACATCCTTGTCCAGGTTGCCTAATGCTGTCAAATGTCAATGCTATTGGTGACTACACATTTGTTTCTTCCTAAGATGATATATTCAACCTCAACCCTGTTGAAAATGTCTAATCCACTCACTCACTTTATACTTTGCCTGATTTCCTAATGTCTCTATTGATATCTGCTTTCCTACATATGTTCCCCAGTTCATCATTGTGACTGACTCTTCACATGTGCTGACGTTTACATTCACTCTCTAACCGACACCCTATTGCTAAAGAACTTTTGGTCCAAATTGTATACTCACTCTTCTTCCAAAACATACCAACTATCTTCCTAATCCTACCTACTATCCCTTTTTGACTGGATGTTCTCTTCTACATTCAATCATCCAAGGTACAAGGTCCTATGCCATAGTATATCGATTTATCTGAGACATCTGTGCAGAAAGTCATTCAAAGCTAAGTATCCCCATCAAGGGCCCAATGCCCTTCTGGCCTTCAAATCTTACTTGGATTTCTGTTTTCATACATATATTTCATCTATATATTATTATAAATATCGCAGGTTCCCAATACCATTCTTCATCCAGCAGAGTGATTCCTAAGCCACATCAAACAGGTTCTTAACCCTAACCATACACTCTTCCCTCAATCTAACTTTACAGAAGAGCAGGGACAGAGTGGGTCTTACAATACAGGAATGTGGGGGATTTTCCACCTGCTGAGAACCTCAAAGTTCTATGCAGAAATGATACCTGGAGAAGATGTAGGCAGCTATGAAGGTCCTGAGAGAGCAGAAGTCATCTTCCATGGCAAACAACCTGGTCAGGATGAAGTGTTGTGTCTGAATGAACCTCTCTCTTCTTAATGTAGACAAGGTGGACCAAAGCAGGCCTGTGTGGAGAGCTGTTCCTTGGTGCCTATGGTTGATATGCCATTCTAACTTGTGAAAGTGTCACAGGAAGGAGGGGCAGCCTCCATCTCATGGGAGCCTTGGAAGCAACTGTTAGGACACAGTGGTTGCCAAGGCAGTGACCTCATTCAGTTCCTGAAGGAAGTGACCTCACCTCACTTCCTTGGTGATGGAACTCTCTGATCTTGGGATCCAGGAAGCCAGGCACCCAGAGCCAGTCCCAGTCCCAGTCCCAGTGGGCACACTTGTTTGGATTTACCAAGGACAGAGTCAGTCTTTCTTGGTACCCACTGATGTGAGGATTGCCAAATGCCAGGAAAGCTCTGCAGAGGGGCCTTTCCTGAGAAAGCAGGTAGTGGCTCACTGCTGGCTCCTGACAACTTCACAGAGTTGGCCAAGGAGGCCAGATGTGAGACAGGACAGGCCCTTTCAGGGGAACATAGTATGGCCCACCAGTCAGATGACACTCTGGGTAGTCACAGACCAACTTGGAAGGAGGTGCCTTTGTGGGTGTGGGTGTGAGTTTGTGGTTTGGTCTCATGTTCTGAGAATAGGTAGGAAAGGCGGTTGGTTTTCTTTGGAGTGGACTGTTTCTAGTAAGGCTTTTGACAAGGCGAGTGTTTCTATGTTTGTGTATCCCACTGTGTCCCTGGTTGTAGACATTAGAAAAGAGAATGCATCAATGGATGTGTCCTGTCCAGTAGAAAGCTTCCCAGCATTCATCCTGCCCAATTTATGAATGGACTGCGGCTTGCCTTATGGATGGGCAACACCTACTATCTTCCTAAGTTCCTGTTTTCTTCCTGAATTCTGGCCACTCTCCAGAATAGGCTCATGGTTTTGTGTCCAAGATATGTACCACCTGCAAGCTCGGTGGCATGGCCATGTACTGGATAGTTGAAAGGAATGGTGAGCATCTCAGAAAACCCAGCTATCAGTGTGACCAGTAAAGTCTCCCTGGAGAAAGCCTGCTTTGGCCCTTTGGCTTACCTATTGTTCTGTAGCCCTGAATGTCAGGAAGGCCTTTGCCTCAGGGCACCCCTTTGTGAAGCCTGAGGAAAACAGTTTTCAAATGGAAATGAATGGGCATCACCTGTGGTTCTTTGCTTAATTGCTTTGCAAAGGGATGTGTCTGAATCAGCCTCTTGGCCCTGTGTGAGGCTGTGGCTTAGATTGTCAGCACCTGATGGATCCAAAGAAAGATCCCATGTGTGCATCCAAAGCCAAAGTGGCACAAAAGCAGTCATGGTGGATGAAGTCTCTCGCCTTCCTCTGTAAGGTTCCTGACCTCCATCAAGTGAGAATAGGGATCCTTTGTGTCAAATGAGTTCTTCAAAGCCCTGCAGAGTCTAGCCCATAGGTGCTTGGGTTTTCTCATGACTCCAGTTCACACAAAGAATCTATACCGGGCAGTCAGTAGGCCTCCAATTGGAGAAGTAGAGCAGTATTAACGGCAGGCCTATTTGATCACTCCAGGTTCACAGGAAGGGTGTCCAGTCCACCCTGACATTAGGCAAATGAGAGGCAAGGGAGCTTATTGTGGACACTGTCTTGGGCTGTGCCCCTCATGGAAACCTCCAGCCAGTGGTTATGATGAGTGTCTATATGGAAGAAGATGAGGGCCATGTGGCAGTGTTTTGGTTTGAATTGTGGTGTGGCAGTGGGAAGAGATGACTGGGTCCACCTGGGCTTGAACTCTGGTGTGATTCCCCTTGGAGACTGAGTTCTGGAACTGACCTCAGAGAAGTATTGCCGTGAATTGTGTCGGGATGTTAGAAGGCCACGCATGAGAGTCGCCCTTGGAAACTGAGATCTAGGCCCAGGCTGGCTTTCCACAGAGCACTGGGAATCTCAGCCCGGATATCACATGATTTTATTCTTAAAGACCTGGCAGCCATCGTGGAGAGTCCAAACCCACGTGGACCACACATTGTAGACCTCAATGGGCCTGGCTTCCTGTGACCTTTTGGCCACTCTTTGGGAAGCCTTGTTTGTGAGAGTTCTCCAGAGCTTTCGTTGAAATGAGCTTCCTCACCATTTAATGGTTCCTGAAGGAATGGAAACCCACAGTGCCTCCAACTTCTTCCTTTAAAAATGGCTAGCTAGATAAATACCATGACATTTTTGAAATTCCCATGACCAGGTGGCACTGGAGAACCTTTGGATGTCCTGTTGCTGATCATGAGTGTACCAGACAGTGCCTTGATTGACTGGGTTTCATGAAAATGGTGTAAAACAGAGATGCCAGTAAGTTGGGGCCCGCTGAGTAGTGGGCCTAGAGCAGTGGTGTGCAGGTGTGTGATAAAACATCTGTGGTGGGGCCATGTGGATCTGCCATTGGCTTCCAAATGGCTTGTGACTGACATGGTGCAGTGAGCAGACCCTTCTATGTAAAGGCATCTTGTTATATGGAGAGGTTTCAGGGCAATGTTCAGAATCAGGTTGCTATGGTCAAGGGGGCAAGCTCTGTGGGATAGAAGCCTGGCTGGTGCATTCTCCTAGGACCTTGACCCACCACACGTGACAGAACTCCCTCCAGCACTGTGTCCCAGTTGAAATCCTTGTATTTCCTGAAGCAAATTCCAGACTTCCAGTGCAGCAGCAAGAAACACCACGAAAAGTGGAGGATGACCAAATGGCTTCACAGTCCACACAGGGAGACACTTAGACCCCAGTGGCCACAGTTTACCTGCAAAGAGAGAATTCAGCACTTCTGCCTCATGTTCATTGGAAAATCAGAAACCATGTCATCCAGGTCACCTAGATGCAGACCAGGTTTGATGGTCAAACTACAAAGGAAGCTAAAGCTCCTGACAACAACATATATTTCAAGTGCCCAACCTAAGAGGCAGTTTCTCACAAAGTCTTTAGGCCAGCAGAGCTCCATGTTTGTGGAGTGTTTACCCTGTCGTTTACTCATGGACACTTGTCTACCACCTCCAAGGTTGTGAACTCCTGAGCATTTTCCATTCCACATATGTATTCACAGCATTTCTAACTCTTCTCCTCAAATTGTGTCTTATTTATTGCGAATCTAATGTCAAGGCAATGTTCTGGATGAGAGTGGGAAGATTTTTTTGTAGCACATATTGGCCTACACATTGGATTCATTTTCCTATTTTCCGTTCGAAATACTGAATCCCTGACACTAACCCATACCCTACTAGATTGTGACTACGAATACTAATATGATGGAGAAAAATAACTCAAACAGAATAGAAATACAGGCAGTTCAGAGGAGGCCTGGTGTATAGTTGGACTGGCCTTTTGCATTATAAAGGGTAGGTGTTATAAATCTAGTCCAATTTAATAGAAATAGTTCTCCAAGTGTTTTGAAAGTTAACAAATATGTGAATTCCTGTCTCCCTTTCTCTGTAGCCTATTCAGCAACATGCATTTTTACATGCACATATAGAATCCTACCTCCTATCCCACGTCCATTCTTGTGAGGTGGCTGACTTGGCAGATACAAATTGTGAGAAGAGATCACTCCTCCTAAATGCTGTTGGAACAGAGAATTCAACCTCCAGGTGAGCTTCCCACTTGAACAACATGATACATAAATACATGTTCAGTAAAATAAATATTTTTGGATCCGTGGATGATAAATATTTCATGATGAATTTTGATTGGATATATATTTCTACTCTTTAATGTCTGTGTTTGTGTGTGTGTTTTTTTGTATATATATATATATATATATATATATATATATATATATATATATATACACACATACACACACTCTCCAGATTTTTCAAAATATGAAATGTATGTGTCATATTATATACTCCCTAAATTTATTCATGTTCATATATGGGGATTTATAATCAACTTTTCACAAGATTATTCTCAGAAATAGACATCCACCTGAAATACATATTTGTTTCCTAGTGCTGAAATCCTAATATTTCTACAGTAACTGACCCAGTTTAACATGAATGCAAGTAGATTCCTATGGGACATGATGTGTGTTTTGACGTTCATTTTTATTCAACACTGGTACATTACTATTTCTTCAGTTGATGCACATCACAGGATATGTATTTCATCCTCAAGTTCACAAATTTCTAGGCATTTATTTCCCTTTCAATCACTTCCTGCTTCAGAACACATGTATTCCTCCACGTTTCTTGACTGGTCTTTTCATGAGACTTCTTTCCAAACACATTCTTTTCCATTTCCATAATCCCTTGTGAAGCAAAACTCACACCCCGTTCATGGTAAACCATAACCCCAATATCACCATTAGATGTATAACTGGTTAGAATGAATGCTTGTGTATCAATATTAGATTTCCTATATATTTTCAGATATCAATGCAATCCATTATTTAAATTGGAACCTGTTATACTATTTATTCACAGTATGGTCTATTCATGCGTTATCTCTATATTCATAGACCCAGGGTACACCTATTTGTACCCCCAAAGGCTAATTTATATGTCTTCAACATATTACTCCCAGAAATGGTGGAAGAAACACTCATGTCACCTGATCTACATATACATTTTATCACAGTGATATTCTGGACACAAAATGCAAAGGTCACACTTATGATTGCACCAAAGCCTCATTGGAAAGTGAGCATGGATTACTAAAAACATCCTTGTCCAGGTTGCCTAATGCTGTCAAATGTCAATGCTATTGTTGACTACACATTTGTTTCTTCCTAAGATGATATATTCAACCTCAACCCTGTTGAAAATGTCTAATCCATTCACTCACTTTATACTTTGCCTGATTTCCTAATGTCTCTATTGGTATCTGCTTTCCTACATATGTTCCCCAGTTCATCATTGTGACTGACTCTTCACATGTGCTGACGTTTACATTCACTCTCTAACAGACACCTTATTGCTAAAGAACTTTTGGTCCAAATTGTATACTCACTCTTCTTCCAAAACTTACCAACTATCTTCTAATCCTACCTACTATCCCTTTTTGACTGGATGTTCTCTTCTACATTCAATCATCCAAGGTACAAGGTCCTATGCCATTGTATATCGATTTATCTGAGACATCTGTGCAGAAAGTCATTCAAAGCTAAGTATCCCAATCAAGGGCCCAATGCCCTTCTGGCCTTCAAATCTTACTTGGATTTCTGTTTTCATACATATATTTCACCTATATATTATTATAAATATCGCAGGTTCCCAATACCATTCTTCATCCAGCAGAGTGATTCCTAAGCCACATCAAACAGGTTCTTAACCCTAACCATACACTCTTCCCTCAATCTATCTTTACAGAAGAGCAGGGACAGAGTGGGTCTTACAATACACTAATGTGGGGGATTTTCCACCTGCTGAGAACCTCAAAGGTCCATGCAGAAATGATACCTGGAGAAGATGTAGGCAGCTATGAAGGGCCTGAGAGAGCAGAAGTCATCTTCCATGGCAAACAACCTGGTCAGGATGAAGGGATGTGTCTGAATGAACCTCTCTCTTCTTAATGTAGACAAGGTGGACCAAAGCAGGCCTGTGTGGAGAGCTGTTCCTTGGTGCCTATGGTTGATATGCCATTCTAACTTGTGAAAGTGTCACAGGAAGGAGGGGCAGCCTCCATCTCATGGGAGCCTTGGAAGCAACTGTTAGGACACAGTGGTTGCCAAGGCAGTGACCTCATTCAGTTCCTGAAGGAAGTGACCTCACCTCACTTCCTTGGTGATGGAACTCTCTGATCTTGGGATCCAGGAAGCCAGGCACCCAGAGCCAGTCCCAGTCCCAGTCCCAGTGGGCTCACTTGTTTGGATTTACCAAGGACAGAGTCAGTCTTTCTTGGTACCCACTGATGTGAGGATTGCCAAATGCCAGGAAAGCTCTGCAGAGGGGCCTTTCCTGAGAAAGCAGGTAGTGGCTCACCGCTGGCTCCTGACAACTTCACAGAGTTGGCCAAGGAGGCCAGATGTGAGACAGGACAGGCCCTTTCGGGGGAACATAGTATGGCCCACCAGTCAGATGACACTCTGGGTAGTCACAGACCAACTTGGAAGGAGGTGCCTTTGTGGGTGTGGGTGTGAGTTTGTGGTTTGGTCTCATGTTCTGAGAATAGGTAGGAAAGGCGGTTTGTTTTGTTTGGAGTGGATTGTTTCTAGTAAGGCTTTTGACAAGGCGAGTGTTTCTATGTTTGTGTATCCCACTGTGTCCCTGGTTGTAGACATTAGAAAAGAGAATGCATCAATGGATGTGTCCTGTCTAGTAGAAAGCTTCCCAGCATTCATCCTGCCCAATTTATGAATGGACTGCGGCTTGCCTTATGGATGGGCAACACCTACTATCTTCCTAAGTTCCTGTTTTCTTCCTGAATTCTGGCCACTCTCCAGAATAGGCTCATGGTTTTGTGTCCAAGATATGTACCACCTGCAAGCTCGGTGGCATGGCCATGTACTGGATAGTTGAAAGGAATGGTGAGCATCTCAGAAAACTCAGATATCAGTGTGACCAGTAAAGTCTCCCTGGAGAAAGCCTGCTTTGGGCCTTTGGCTTACCTATTGTTCTGTTGCCCTGAATGTCAGGAAGGCCTTTGCCTCAGGGCACCCCTTTGTGAAGCCTGAGGAAAACAGTTTTCAAATGGAAATGAATGGGCATCACCTGTGGCTCTTTGCTTAATTGCTTTGCAAAGGGATGTGTCTGAATCAGCCTCTTGGCCCTGTGTGAGGCTGTGGCTTAGATTGTCAGCACCTGATGGATCCAAAGAAAGATCCCATGTGTGCATCCAAAGCCAAATTGGCACAAAAGCAGTCATGGTGGATGAAGTCTCTCGCCTTCCTCTGTAAGGTTCCTGACCTCCATCAAGTGAGAATAGGGATCCTTTGTGTCAAACGAGTTCTTCAAAGCCCTGCAGAGGCTAGCCCATAGGTGCTTGGGTTTTCTCATGACTCCAGTTCACGCAAAGAATCTATACCGGGCAGTCAGTAGGCCTCCAATTGGAGAAGTAGAGCAGTATTAACGGCAGGACTATTTGATCACTCCAGGTTCACAGGAAGGGTGTCCAGTCCACCCTGACATTAGGCAAATGAGAGGCAAGGGAGCTTATTGTGGACACTGTCTTGGGCTGTGCCCCTCATGGAAACCTCCAGCCAGAGGTTATGATGAGTGTCTATATGGAAGAAGATGAGGGCCATGTGGCAGTGTTTTGGTTTGAATTGTGGTGTGGCAGTGGGAAGAGATGACTGGGTCCACCTGGGCTTGAACTCTGGTGTGATTCCCCTTGGAGACTGAGTTCTGGAACTGACCTCAGAGAAGTATTGCCGTGAATTGTGTCGGGATGTTAGAAGGCCACGCATGAGAGTCGCCCTTGGAAACTGAGATCTAGGCCCAGGCTGGCTTTCCACAGAGCACTGGGAATCTCAGCCCGGATATCACATGATTTTATTCTTAAAGACCTGGCAGCCATCGTGGAGAGTCCAAACCCACGTGGACCACACATTGTAGACCTCAATGGGCCTGGCTTCCTGTGACCTTTTGGCCACTCTTTGGGAAGCCTTGTTTGTGAGAGTTCTCCAGAGCTTTCGTTGAAATGAGCTTCCTCACCATTTAATGGTTCCTGAAGGAATGGAAACCCACAGTGCCTCCAACTTCATCCTTTAAAAATGGCTAGCTAGATAAATACCATGACATTTTTGAAATTCCCATGACCAGGTGGCACTGGAGAACCTTTGGATGTCCTGTTGCTGATCATGAGTGTACCAGACAGTGCCTTGATTGACTGGGTTTCATGAAAATGGTGTAAAACAGAGATGCCAGTAAGTTGGGGCCCGCTGAGTAGTGGGCCTAGAGCAGTGGTGTGCAGGTGTGTGATAAAACATCTGTGGTGGGGCCATGTGGATCTGCCATTGGCTTCCAAATGGCTTGTGACTGACATGGTGCAGTGAGCAGACCCTTCTATGTAAAGGCATCTTGTTATATAGAGAGGTTTCAGGGCAATGTTCAGAATCAGGTTGCTATGGTCAAGGGGGCAAGCTCTGTGGGATAGAAGCCTGGCTGGTGCATTCTCCTAGGACCTTGACCCACCACACGTGACAGAACTCCCTCCAGCACTGTGTCCCAGTTGAACTCCTTGTATTTCCTGAAGCAAATTCCAGACTTACAGTGCAGCAGCAAGAAACACCACGAAAAGTGGAGGATGACCAAATGGCTTCACAGTCCACACAGGGAGACACTTAGACCCCAGTGGCCACAGTTTACCTGCAAAGAGAGAATTCAGCACTTCTGCCTCATGTTCATTGGAAAATCAGAAACCATGTCCTCCAGGTCACCTAGATGCAGACCAGGTTTGATGGTCAAACTACAAAGGAAGCTAAAGCTCCTGACAACAACATATATTTCAAGTGCCCAACCTAAGAGGCAGTTTCTCACAAAGTCTTTAGGCCAGCAGAGCTCCATGTTTGTGGAGTGTTTACCCTGTCGTTTACTCATGGACACTTGTCTACCACCTCCAAGGTTGTGAACTCCTGAGCATTTTCCATTCCACATATGTATTCACAGCATTTCTAACTCTTCTCCTCAAATTGTGTCTTATTTATTGCGAATCTAATGTCAAGGCAATGTTCTGGATGAGAGTGGGAAGATTTTTTTGTAGCACATATTGGCCTACACATTGGATTCATTTTCCTATTTTCCGTTCGAAATACAGAATCCCTGACACTAACCCATACCCTACTAGATTGTGACTACGAATACTAATATGATGGAGAAAAATAACTCAAACAGAATAGAAATACAGGCAGTTCAGAGGAGGCCTGGTGTATAGTTGGACTGGCCTTTTGCATTATAAAGGGTATGTGTTATAAATCTAGTCCAATTTAATAGAAATAGTTCTCCATGTGTTTTGAAAATTAACAAATATGTGAATTCCTGTCTCCCTTTCTCTGTAGCCTATTCAGCAACATGCATTTTTACATGCACATATAGAATCCTACCTCCTATCCCACGTCCATTCTTGTGAGGTGGCTGACTTGGCAGATACAAATTGTGAGAAGAGATCACTCCTCTTAAATGCTGTTGGAACAGAGAATTCAACCTCCAGGTGAGCTTCCCACTTGAACAACATGATACATAAATACATGTTCAGTAAAATAAATATTTTTGGATCTGTGGATGATAAATATTTCATGATGAATTTTGATTGGATATATATTTCTACTCTTTAATGTCTATGTTTGTGTGTGTGTTATATATATATATATATATATATATATATATATATATATATATATATATATATATATATATACACACACATACACACACTCTCCAGATTTTTCAAAATATGAAATGTATGTGTCATATTATATACTCCCTAAATTCATTCATGTTCATATATGGGGATTTATAATCAACTTTTCACAAGATTATTCTCAGAAATAGTCATCCACCTGAAATACATATTTGTTTCCTAGTGCTGAAATCCTAATATTTCTACAGTAACTGACCCAGTTTAACATGAATGCAAGTAGATTCCTATGGGACATGATGTGTGTTTTGACGTTCATTTTTATTCAACACTGGTACATTACTATTTCTTCAGTTGATGCACATCATAGGATATGTATTTCATCCTCAAGTTTACAAATTTCTAGGCATTTATTTCCCTTTCAATCACTTCCTGCTTCAGAACACATGTATTCCTCCACGTTTCTTGACTGGTCTTTTCATGAGACTTCTTTCCAAACACATTCTTTTCCATTTCCATAATCCCTTGTGAAGCAAAACTCACACCCCGTTCATGGTAAACCATAACCCCAATATCACCATTAGATGTATAACTGGTTAGAATGAATGGTTGTGTATCAATATTAGATTTCCTATATATTTTCAGATATCAATGCAATCCATTATTTAAATTGGAACCTGTTATACTATTTATTCACAGTATGGTCTATTCATGCGTTATCTCTATATTCATAGACCCAGGGTACACCTATTTGTACCCCCAAAGGCTAATTTATATGTCTTCAACATATTACTCCCAGAAATGGTGGAAGAAACACTCATGTCACCTGATCTACATATACATTTTATCACAGTGATATTCTGGACACAAAATGCAAAGGTCACACTTATGATTGCACCAAAGCCTCATTGGAAAGTGAGCATGGATTACTAAAAACATCCAAGTCCAGGTTGCCTAATGCTCTCAAATGTCAATGCTATTGGTGACTACACATTTGTTTCTTCCTAAGATGATATATTCAACCTCAACCCTGTTGAAAATGTCTAATCCATTCACTCACTTTATACTTTGCCTGATTTCCTAATGTCTCTATTGATATCTGCTTTCCTACATATGTTCCCCAGTTCATCATTGTGACTGATTCTTCACATGTGCTGACGTTTACATTCACTCTCTAACAGACACCTTATTGCTAAAGAACTTTTGGTCCAAATTGTATACTCACTCTTCTTCCAAATCTTACCAACTATCTTCCTAATCCTACCTACTATCCCTTTTTGACTGGATGTTCTCTTCTACATTCAATCATCCAAGGTACAAGGTCCTATGCCATTGTATATCGATTTATCTGAGACATCTGTGCAGAAAGTCATTCAAAGCTAAGTATCCCAATCAAGGGCCCAATGCCCTTCTGGCCTTCAAATCTTACTTGGATTTCTGTTTTCATACATATATTTCACCTATATATTATTATAAATATCGCAGGTTCCCAATACCATTCTTCATCCAGCAGAGTGATTCCTAAGCCACATCAAACAGGTTCTTAACCCTAACCATACACTTTTCCCTCAATCTATCTTTACAGAAGAGCAGGGACAGAGTGGGTCTTACAATACACTAATGTGGGGGATTTTCCACCTGCTGAGAACCTCAAAGGTCCATGCAGAAATGATACCTGGAGAAGATGTAGGCAGCTATGAAGGGCCTGAGAGAGCAGAAGTCATCTTCCATGGCAAACAACCTGGTCAGGATGAAGGGATGTGTCTGAATGAACCTCTCTCTTCTTAATGTAGACAAGGTGGACCAAAGCAGGCCTGTGTGGAGAGCTGTTCCTTGGTGCCTGTGGTTGATATTCCATTCTAACTTGTGAAAGTGTCACAGGAAGGAGGGGCAGCCTCCATCTCATGGGAGCCTTGGAAGCAACTGTTAGGACACAGTGGTTGCCAAGGCAGTGACCTCATTCAGTTCCTGAAGGAAGTGACCTCACCTCACTTCCTTGGTGATGGAACTCTCTGATCTTGGGATCCAGGAAGCCAGGCTCCCAGAGCCAGTCCCAGTCCCAGTCCCAGTGGGCTCACTTGTTTGGATTTACCAAGGACAGAGTCAGTCTTTCTTGGTACCCACTGATGTGAGGATTGCCAAATGCCAGGAAAGCTCTGCAGAGGGGCCTTTCCTGAGAAAGCAGGTAGTGGCTCACCGCTGGCTCCTGACAACTTCACAGAGTTGGCCAAGGAGGCCAGATGTGAGACAGGACAGGCCCTTTCGGGGGAACATAGTATGGCCCACCAGTCAGATGACACTCTGGGTAGTCACAGACCAACTTGGAAGGAGGTGCCTTTGTGGGTGTGGGTGTGAGTTTGTGGTTTGGTCTCATGTTCTGAGAATAGGTAGGAAAGGCGGTTTGTTTGGTTTGGAGTGGACTGTTTCTACTAAGGCTTTTGACAAGGTGAGTGTTTCTAGGTTTGTGTATCCCACTGTGTCCCTGGTTGTAGACATTAGAAAAGAGAATGCATCAATGGATGTGTCCTGTCTAGTAGAAAGCTTCCCAGCATTCATCCTGCCCAATTTATGAATGGACTGCGGCTTGCCTTATGGATGGGCAACACCTACTATCTTCCTAAGTTCCTGTTTTCTTCCTGAATTCTGGCCACTCTCCAGAATAGGCTCATGGTTTTGTGTCCAAGATATGTACCACCTGCAAGCTCGGTGGCATGGCCATGTACTGGATAGTTGAAAGGAATCATGAGCATCTCAGAAAACTCAGCTATCAGTGTGACCAGTAAAGTCTCCCTGGAGAAAGCCTGCTTCGGGCCTTTGGCTTACCTATTGTTCTGTTGCCCTGAATGTCAGGAAGGCCTTTGCCTCAGGGCACCCCTTTGTGAAGCCTGAAGAAAACAGTTTTCAAATGGAAATGAATGGGCATTACTTGTGGCTCTTTGCTTAATTGCTTTGCAAAGGGATGTGTCTGAATCAGCCTCTTGGCCCTGTGTGAGGCTGTGGCTCATATTGTCATCCCCTGATGGATCCAAAGAAATATCCCATGTGTGCATCCAAAGCCAAATTGGCACAAAAGCAGTCATGGTGGATGAAGTCTCTCGCAATCCTCTGTAAGGTTCCTGACCTCCATCAAGTGAGAATAGGGATCCTTTGTGTCAAACGAGTTCTTCAAAGCCCTGCAGAGGCTAGCCCATAGGTGCTTGGGATTTCTCATGACTCCAGTTCACACAAAGAATCTATACCGGGCAGTCAGTAGGCCTCCAATTGGAGAAGTAGAGCAGTATTAACGGCAGGCCTATTTGATCACTCCAGGTTCACAGGAAGGGTGTCCAGTCCACCCTGACATTAGGCAAATGAGAGGCAAGGGAGCTTATTGTGGACACTGTCTTGGGCTGTGCCCCTCATGGAAACCTCCAGCCAGAGGTTATGATGAGTGTCTATATGGAAGAAGATGAGGGCCATGTGGCAGTGTTTTGGTTTGAATTGTGGTGTGGCAGTGGGAAGAGATGACTGGGTCCACCTGGGCTTGAACTCTGGTGTGATTCCCCTTGGAGACTGAGTTCTGGAACTGACCTCAGAGAAGTATTGCCGTGAATTGTGTCGGGATGTTAGAAGGCCACGCATGAGAGTCGCCCTTGGAAACTGAGATCTAGGCCCAGGCTGGCTTTCCACCGAGCACTGGGAATCTCAGCCCGGATATCACATGATTTTATTCTTAAAGACCTGGCATCCATCGTGGAGAGTCCAAACCCACGTGGACCACACATTGTAGACCTCAATGGGCCTGGCTTCCTGTGACCTTTTGGCCACTCTTTGAAAAGCCTTGTTTGTGAGAGTTCTCCAGAGCTTTCGTTGAAATGAGCTTCCTCACCATTTAATGGTTCCTGAAGGAATGGAAACCCACAGTGCCTCCAACTTCATCCTTTAAAAATGGCTAGCTAGATAAATACCATGACATTTTTGAAATTCCCATGACCAGGTGGCACTGGAGAACCTTTGGATGTCCTGTTGCTGATCATGAGTGTACCAGACAGTGCCTTGATTGACTGGGTTTCATGAAAATGGTGTAAAACAGAGATGCCAGTAAGTTGGGGCCCGCTGAGTAGTGGGCCTAGAGCAGTGGTGTGCAGGTGTGTGATAAAACATCTGTGGTGGGGCCATGTGGATCTGCCATTGGCTTCCAAATGGCTTGTGACTGACATGGTGCAGTGAGCAGACCCTTCTATGTAAAGGCATCTTGTTATATGGAGAGGTTTCAGGGCAATGTTCAGAATCAGGTTGCTATGGTCAAGGGGGCAAGCTCTGTGGGATAGAAGCCTGGCTGGTGCATTCTCCTAGGACCTTGACCCACCACACGTGACAGAACTCCCTCCAGCACTGTGTCCCAGTTGAACCCCTTGTATTTCCTGAAGCAAATTCCAGACTTCCAGTGCAGCAGCAAGAAACACCACGAAAACTGGAGGATGACCAAATGGCTTCACAGTCCACACAGGGAGACACTTAGACCCCAGTGGTCACAGTTTACCTGCAAAGAGAGAATTCAGCACTTCTGCCTCATGTTCATTGGAAAATCAGAAACCATGTCATCCAGGTCACCTAGATGGAGACCAGGTTTGATGGTCAAACTACAAAGGAAGCTAAAGCTCCTGACAACAACATATATTTCAAGTGCCCAACCTAAGAGGCAGTTTCTCACAAAGTCTTTAGGCCAGCAGAGCTCCATGTTTGTGGAGTGTTTACCCTGTCGTTTACTCATGGACACTTGTCTACCACCTCCAAGGTTGTGAACTCCTGAGCATTTTCCATTCCACATATGTATTCACAGCATTTCTAACTCTTCTCCTCAAATTGTGTCTTATTTATTGCGAAGGTAATGTCAAGACAATGTTCTGCATGAGAGTGGGAAGATTTTTTTGTAGCACATATTGGCCTACACATTGGATTCATTTTCCTATTTTCCGTTCGAAATACTGAATCCCTGACACTAACCCATACCCTACTAGATTGTGACTACGAATACTAATATGATGGAGAAAAATAACTCAAACAGAATAGAAATACAGGCAGTTCAGAGGAGGCCTGGTGTATAGTTGGACTGGCCTTTTGCATTATAAAGGGTAGGTGTTATAAATCTAGTCCAATTTAATAGAAATAGTTCTCCATGTGTTTTGAAAGTTAACAAATATGTGAATTCCTGTCTCCCTTTCTCTGTAGCCTATTCAGCAACATGCATTTTTACATGCACATATAGAATCCTACCTCCTATCCCACGTCCATTCTTGTGAGGTGGCTGACTTGGCAGATACAAATTGTGAGAAGAGATCACTCCTCCTAAATGCTGTTGGAACAGAGATTTCAACCTCCAGGTGAGCTTCCCACTTGAACAACATGATACATAAATACATGTTCAGTAAAATAAATATTTTTGGATCTGTGGATGATAAATATTTCATGATGAATTTTGATTGGATATATATTTCTACTCTTTAATGTCTGTGTTTGTGTGTGTGTTATATATATATATATATATATATATATATATATATATATATATATATATATATATATATATATATATACACACACATACACACACTCTCCAGATTTTTCAAAATATGAAATGTATGTGTCATATTATATACTCCCTAAATTCATTCATGTTCATATATGGGGATTTATAATCAACTTTTCACAAGATTATTCTCAGAAATAGTCATCCACCTGAAATACATATTTGTTTCCTAGTGCTGAAATCCTAATATTTCTACAGTAACTGACCCAGTTTAACATGAATGCAAGTAGATTCCTATGGGACATGATGTGTATTTTGACGTTCATTTTTATTCAACACTGGTACATTACTATTTCTTCAGTTGATGCACATCATAGGATATGTATTTCATCCTCAAGTTCACAAATTTCTAGGCATTTATTTCCCTTTCAATCACTTCCTGCTTCAGAACACATGTATTCCTCCACGTTTCTTGACTGGTCTTTTCATGAGACTTCTTTCCAAACACATTCTTTTCCATTTCCATAATCCCTTGTGAAGCAAAACTCACACCCCCTTCATGGTAAACCATAACCCCAATATCACCATTAGATGTATAACTGGTTAGAATGAATGGTTGTGTATCAATATTAGATTTCCTATATATTTTCAGATATCAATGCAATCCATTATTTAAATTGGAACCTGTTATACTATTTATTCACAGTATGGTCTATTCATGCGTTATCTCTATATTCATAGACCCAGGGTACACCTATTTGTACCCCCAAAGGCTAATTTATATGTCTTCAACATATTACTCCCAGAAATGGTGGAAGAAACACTCATGTCACCTGATCTACATATACATTTTATCACAGTGATATTCTGGACACAAAATGCAAAGGTCACACTTATGATTGCACCAAAGCCTCATTGGAAAGTGAGCATGGATTACTAAAAACATCCTTGTCCAAGTTGCCTAATGCTGTCAAATGTCAATGCTATTGGTGACTACACATTTGTTTCTTCCTAAGATGATATATTCAACCTCAACCCTGTTGAAAATGTCTAATCCACTCACTCACTTTATACTTTGCCTGATTTCCTAATGTCTCTATTGATATCTGCTTTCCTACATATGTTCCCCAGTTCATCATTGTGACTGACTCTTCACATGTGCTAACGTTTACATTCACTCTCTAACCGACACCCTATTGCTAAAGAACTTTTGGTCCAAATTGTATACTCACTCTTCTTCCAAAACATACCAACTATCTTCCTAATCCTACCTACTATCCCTTTTTGACTGGATGTTCTCTTCTACATTCAATCATCCAAGGTACAAGGTCCTATGCCATTGTATATCGATTTATCTGAGACATCTGTGCAGAAAGTCATTCAAAGCTAAGTATCCCAATCAAGGGCCCAATGCCCTTCTGGCCTTCAAATCTTACTTGGATTTCTGTTTTCATACATACATTTCACCTATATATTATTATAAATATCGCAGGTTCCCAATACCATTCTTCATCCAGCAGAGTGATTCCTAAGCCACATCAAACAGGTTCTTAACCCTAACCATACACTCTTCCCTCAATCTAACTTTACAGAAGAGCAGGGACAGAGTGGGTCTTACAATACAGGAATGTGGGGGATTTTCCACCTGCTGAGAACCTCAAAGGTCCATGCAGAAATGATACCTGGAGAAGATGTAGGCAGCTATGAAGGACCTGAGAGAGCAGAAGTCATCTTCCATGGCAAACAACCTGGTCAGGATGAAGGGATGTGTCTGAATGAACCTCTCTCTTCTTAATGTAGACAAGATGGACCAAAGCAGGCCTGTGTGGAGAGCTGTTCCTTGGTGCCTGTGGTTGATATTCCATTCTAACTTGTGAAAGTGTTACAGGAAGGAGGGGCAGCCTCCAACTCATGGGAGCCTTGGAAGCAACTGTTAGGACACAGTGGTTGCCAAGGCAGTGACCTCATTCAGTTCCTGAAGGAAGTGACCTCACCTCACTTCCTTGGTGATGGAACTCTCTGAACTTGGGATCCAGGAAGCCAGGCACCCAGAGCCAGTCCCAGTCCCAGTCCCAGTGGGCTCACTTGTTTGGATTTACCAAGGACAGAGTCAGTCTTTCTTGGTACCCACTGATGTGAGGATTGCCAAATGCCAGGAAAGCTCTGCAGAGGGGCCTTTCCTGAGAAAGCAGGTAGTGGCTCACTGCTGGCTCCTGACAACTTCACAGAGTTGGCCAAGGAGGCCAGATGTGAGACAGGACAGGCCCTTTCGGGGGAACATAGTATGGCCCACCAGTCAGATGACACTCTGGGTAGTCACAGACCAACTTGGAAGGAGGTGCCTTTGTGGGTGTGGGTGTGAGTTTGTGGTTTGGTCTCATGTTCTGAGAATAGGTAGGAAAGGCGGTTTGTTTGGTTTGGAGTGGACTGTTTCTAGTAAGGCTTTTGACAAGGCGAGTGTTTCTATGTTTGTGTATCCCACTGTGTCCCTGGTTGTAGACATTAGAAAAGAGAATGCATCAATGGATGTGTCCTGTCTAGTAGAAAGCTTCCCAGCATTCATCCTGCCCAATTTATGAATGGACTGCGGCTTGCCTTATGGATGGGCAACACCTACTATCTTCCTAAGTTCCTGTTTTCTTCCTGAATTCTGGCCACTCTCCAGAATAGGCTCATGGTTTTGTGTCCAAGATATGTACCACCTGCAATCTCGGTGGCATGGCCATGTACTGGATAGTTGAAAGGAATGGTGAGCATCTCAGAAAACTCAGATATCAGTGTGACCAGTAAAGTCTCCCTGGAGAAAGCCTGCTTTGGGCCTTTGGCTTACCTATTGTTCTGTTGCCCTGAATGTCAGGAAGGCCTTTGCCTCAGGGCACCCCTTTGTGAAGCCTGAGGAAAACAGTTTTCAAATGGAAATGAATGGGCACCACCTGTGGTTCTTTGCTTAATTGCTTTGCAAAGGGATGTGTCTGAATCAGCCTCTTGGCCCTGTGTGAGGCTGTGGCTTAGATTGTTAGCACCTTATGGATCCAAAGAAAGATCCCATGTGTGCATCCAAAGCCAAATTGGCACAAAAGCAGTCATGGTGGATGAAGTCTCTCGCCTTCCTCTGTAAGGTTCCTGACCTCCATCAAGTGAGAATAGGGATCCTTTGTGTCAAACGAGTTCTTCAAAGCCCTGCAGAGGCTAGCCCATAGGTGCTTGGGTTTTCTCATGACTCCAGTTCACACAAAGAATCTATACCGGGCAGTCAGTAGGCCTCCAATTGGAGAAGTAGAGCAGTATTAAAGGCAGGCCTATTTGATCACTCCAGGTTCACAGGAAGGGTGTCCAGTCCACCCTGACATTAGGCAAATGAGAGGCAAGGGAGCTTATTGTGGACACTGTCTTGGGCTGTGCCCCTCATGGAAACCTCCAGCCAGAGGTTATGATGAGTGTCTATATGGAAGAAGATGAGGGCCATGTGGCAGTGTTTTGGTTTGAATTGTGGTCATTGGTGTGGCAGTGGGAAGAAATGACTGGGTCCACCTGGGCTTGAACTCTGGTGTGATTCCCCTTCGAGACTGAGTTCTGGAACTGACCTCAGAGAAGTATTGCTGTGAATTGTGTTGGTATTTGAGGAGGCCATGCATGAGAGTCGCCCTTGGAAACTGAGATCTAGGCCCAGGCTGGCTTTCCACAGAGCACTGGGAATCTCAGCCCGGATATCACATGATTTTATTCTTAAAGACCTGGCAGCCATAGTTGAGAGTCCAAACACACGTGGACCTCACATTGTAGACCTCAATGGGCCTGGCTTCATGTGACCTTTTGGCCATTCTTTGGGTAGCCTTGTTTGTGAGAGTTCTCCAGAGCTTTCATTGAAATGAGCTTCCTCACCATTTAATGGTTCCTGAAGGAATGGAAACCCACAGTGCCTCCAACTTCATCCTTTAAAAATGGCTAGCTAGATAAATACCATGACATTTTTGAAATTCCCATGACCAGGTGGCACTGGAGAACCTTTGGATGTCCTGTTGCTGATCATGAGTTTACCAGACAGTGCCTTGATTGACTGGGTTTCATGAAAATGGTGTAAAACAGAGATGCCAGTAATTTCGGGCCTGCTGAGTAGTGGGCCTAGAGCAGTGGTGTGCAGGTGTGTGATAAAACATCTGTGGTGGGGCCATGTGGATCTGCCATTGGCTTCCAAATGGCTTGTGACTGACATGGTGCAGTGAGCAGACCCTTCTATGTAAAGGCATCTTGTTATATGGAGAGGTTTCAGGGCAATGTTCAGAATCAGGTTGCTATGGTCAACGGGGCAAGCTCTGTGGGATAGAAGCCTGGCTGGTGCATTCTCCTAGGACCTTGACCCACCACACGTGACAGAACTCCCTCCAGCACTGTGTCCCAGTTGAACTCCTTGTATTTCCTGAAGCAAATTCCAGACTTCCAGTGCAGCAGCAAGAAACACCACGAAAAGTGGAGGATGACCAAATGGCTTCACAGTCCACAAACGGAGACACTTAGACCCCAGTGGCCACAGTTTACCTGCAAAGAGAGAATTCAGCACTTCTGCCTCATGTTCATTGGAAAACCAGAAACCATGTCCTCCAGGTCACCTAGATGGAGACCAGGTTTGATGGTCTCACTACAAAGGAAGCTAAAGCTCCTGACAAAAACATATATTTCAAGTGCCCAACCTCAGTGTCAGTTTCTCACAAAGTCTTTAGGCCAGCAGAGCTCCACGTTTGTGGAGTGTTTACCCTGTCCCTTACTCATGGAAACTAGTCTACCACCTCCAAGGTTGTGAACTCCTGAGCATTTTCCATTCCACATATGTATTCACAGCATTTCTAACTCTTCTCATCAAATTGTGTCTTATTTATTGTGAAGGTAATGTCAAGGCAATGTTCTGGATGAGAGTGGGAAGATTTTTTTGTAGCACATATTGGCCTACACATTGGATTCATTTTCCTATTTTCCGTTCGAAATACTGAATCCCTGACACTAACCCATACCCTACTAGATTGTGACTACGAATACTAATATGATGGAGAAAAATAACTCAAACAGAATAGAAATACAGGCAGTTCAGAGGAGGCCTGGTGTATAGTTGGACTGGCCTTTTGCATTATAAAGGGTAGGTGTTATAAATCTAGTCCAATTTAATAGAAATAGTTCTCCATGTGTTTTGAAAGTTAACAAAATATGTGAATTCCTGTCTCCCTTTCTCTGTAGCCTATTCAGCAACATGCATTTTTACATGCACATATAGAATCCTACCTCCTATCCCACGTCCATTCTTGTGAGGTGCCTGACTTGGCAGATACAAATTGTGAGAAGAGATCACTCCTCCTAAACGCTGTTGGAACTGAAAATTCAACCTCCAGGTGAGCTTCCCACTTGAACAACATGATACATAAATACATGTTCAGTAAAATAAATATTTTTGGATCTGTGGATGATAAATATTTCATGATGAATTTCGATTGGCATATATATTTCTACTCTTTAATGTCTGTGATTGTGTGTGTGTTTTTTTGTATATATATATATATATATATATATATATATACACACATACACACACTCTCCAGATTTTTCAAAATATGAAATGTATGTGTCATATTATATACTCCCTAAATTCATTCATGTTCATATATGGGGATTTATAATCAACTTTTCACAAGATTATTCTCAGAAATAGTCATCCACCTGAAATACATATTTGTTTCCTAGTGCTGAAATCCTAATATTTCTACAGTAACTGACCCAGTTTAACATGAATGCACGTAGATTCCTATGGGACATGATGTGTGTTTTGACGTTCATTTTTATTCAACACTGGTACATTACTATTTCTTCAGTTGATGCACATCATAGGATATGTATTTCATCCTCAAGTTCACAAATTTCTAGGCATTTATTTCCCTTTCAATCACTTCCTGCTTCAGAACACATGTATTCCTCCACGTTTCTTGACTGGTCTTTTCATGAGACTTCTTTCCAAACACATTCTTTTCCATTTCCATAATCCCTTGTGAAGCAAAACTCACACCCCCTTCATGGTAAACCATAACCCCAATATCACCATTAGATGTATAACTGGTTAGAATGAATGGTTGTGTATCAATATTAGATTTCCTATATATTTTCAGATATCAATGCAATCCATTATTTAAATTGGAACCTGTTATACTATTTATTCACAGTATGGTCTATTCATGCGTTATCTCTATATTCATAGACCCAGGGTACACCTATTTGTACCCCCAAAGGCTAATTTATATGTCTTCAACATATTACTCCCAGAAATGGTGGAAGAAACACTCATGTCACCTGATCTACATATACATTTTATCACAGTGATATTCTGGACACAAAATGCAAAGGTCACACTTATGATTGCACCAAAGCCTCATTGGAAAGTGAGCATGGATTACTAAAAACATCCTTGTCCAGGTTGCCTAATGCTGTCAAATGTCAATGCTATTGGTGACTACACATTTGTTTCTTCCTAAGATGATATATTCAACCTCAACCCTGTTGAAAATGTCTAATCCACTCACTCACTTTATACTTTGCCTGATTTCCTAATGTCTCTATTGATATCTGCTTTCCTACATATGTTCCCCAGTTCATCATTGTGACTGACTCTTCACATGTGCTGACGTTTACATTCACTCTCTAACCGACACCCTATTGCTAAAGAACTTTTGGTCCAAATTGTATACTCACTCTTCTTCCAAAACATACCAACTGTCTTCCTAATCCTACCTACTATCCCTTTTTGACTGGATGTTCTCTTCTACATTCAATCATCCAAGGTACAAGGTCCTATGCCATTGTATATCGATTTATCTGAGACATCTGTGCAGAAAGTCATTCAAAGCTAAGTATCCCCATCAAGGGCCCAATGCCCTTCTGGCCTTCAAATCTTACTTGGATTTCTGTTTTCATACATATATTTCACCTATATATTATTATGAATATCGCAGGTTCCCAATACCATTCTTCATCCAGCAGAGTGATTCCTAAGCCACATCAAACAGGTTCTTAACCCTAACCATACACTCTTCCCTCAATCTAACTTTACAGAAGAGCAGGGACAGAGTGGGTCTTACAATACAGGAATGTGGGGGATTTTCCACCTGCTGAGAACCTCAAAGTTCCATGCAGAAATGATACCTGGAGAAGATGTAGGCAGCTATGAAGGGCCTGAGAGAGCAGAAGTCATCTTCCATTTCAAACAACCTGGTCAGGATGAAGTGTTGTGTCTGAATGAACCTCTCTCTTCTTAATGTAGACAAGGTGGACCAAAGCAGGCCTGTGTGGAGAGCTGTTCCTTGGTGCCTATGGTTGATATGCCATTCTAACTTGTGAAAGTGTCACAGGAAGGAGGGGCAGCCTCCATCTCATGGGAGCCTTGGAAGCAACTGTTAGGACACAGTGGTTGCCAAGGCAGTGACCTCATTCAGTTCCTGAAGGAAGTGACCTCACCTCACTTCCTTGGTGATGGAACTCTCTGAACTTGGGATCCAGGAAGCCAGGCACCCAGAGCCAGTCCCAGTCCCAGTCCCAGTGGGCTCACTTGTTTGGATTTACCAAGGACAGAGTCAGTCTTTCTTGGTACCCACTGATGTGAGGATTGCCAAATGCCAGGAAAGCTCTGCAGAGGGGCCTTTCCTGAGAAAGCAGGTAGTGGCTCACCGCTGGATCCTGACAACTTCACAGATTTGGCCAAGGAGGCCAGATGTGAGACAGGACAGGCCCTTTCGGGGGAACATAGTATGGCCCACCAGTCAGATGACACTCTGGGTAGTCACAGACCAACTTGGAAGGAGGTGCCTTTGTGGGTGTGGGTGTGAGTTTGTGGTTTGGTCTCATGTTCTGAGAATAGGTAGGAAAGGCGGTTTGTTTGGTTTGGAGTGGACTGTTTCTAGTAAGGCTTTTGACAAGGCGAGTGTTTCTATGTTTGTGTATCCCACTGTGTCCCTGGTTGTAGACATTAGAAAAGAGAATGCATCAATGGATGTGTCCTGTCTAGTAGAAAGCTTCCCAGCATTCATCCTGCCCAATTTATGAATGGACTGCGGCTTGCCTTATGGATGGGCAACACCTACTATCTTCCTAAGTTCCTGTTTTCTTCCTGAATTCTGGCCACTCTCCAGAATAGGCTCATGGTTTTGTGTCCAAGATATGTACCACCTGCAAGCTCGGTGGCATGGCCATGTACTGGATAGTTGAAAGGAATGGTGAGCATCTCAGAAAACTCAGATATCAGTGTGACCAGTAAAGTCTCCCTGGAGAAAGCCTGCTTTGGGCCTTTGGCTTACCTATTGTTCTGTTGCCCTGAATGTCAGGAAGGCCTTTGCCTCAGGGCACCCCTTTGTGAAGCCTGAGGAAAACAGTTTTCAAATGGAAATGAATGGGCATCACCTGTGGTTCTTTGCTTAATTGCTTTGCAAAGGGATGTGTCTGAATCAGCCTCTTGGACCTGTGTGAGGCTGTGGCTTAGATTGTCAGCACCTGATGGATCCAAAGAAAGATCCCATGTGTGCATCCAAAGCCAAATTGGCACAAAAGCAGTCATGGTGGATGAAGTCTCTCGCAATCCTCTGTAAGGTTCCTGACCTCCATCAAGTGAGAATAGGGATCCTTTGTGTCAAACGAGTTCTTCAAAGCCCTGCAGAGGCTAGCCCATAGGTGCTTGGGTTTTCTCATGACTCCAGTTCACACAAAGAATCTATACCGGGCAGTCAGTAGGCCTCCAATTGGAGAAGTAGAGCAGTATTAACGGCAGGACTATTTGATCACTCCAGGTTCACAGGAAGGGTGTCCAGTCCACCCTGACATTAGGCAAATGAGAGGCAAGGGAGCTTATTGTGGACACTGTCTTGGGCTGTGCCCCTCATGGAAACCTCCAGCCAGAGGTTATGATGAGTGTCTATATGGAAGAAGATGAGGGCCATGTGGCAGTGTTTTGGTTTGAATTGTGGTGTGGCAGTGGGAAGAGATGACTGGGTCCACCTGGGCTTGAACTCTGGTGTGATTCCCCTTGGAGACTGAGTTCTGGAACTGACCTCAGAGAAGTATTGCCGTGAATTGTGTCGGGATGTTAGAAGGCCACGCATGAGAGTCGCCCTTGGAAACTGAGATCTAGGCCCAGGCTGGCTTTCCACAGAGCACTGGGAATCTCAGCCCGGATATCACATGATTTTATTCTTAAAGACCTGGCAGCCATCGTGGAGAGTCCAAACACATGTGGACCACACATTGTAGACCTCAATGGGCCTGGCTTCATGTGACCTTTTGGCCATTCTTTGGGTAGCCTTGTTTGTGAGAGTTCTCCAGAGCTTTCGTTGAAATGAGCTTCCTCACCATTTAATGGTTCCTGAAGGAATGGAAACCCACAGTGCCTCCAACTTCATCCTTTAAAAATGGCTAGCTAGATAAATACCATGACATTTTTGAAATTCCCATGACCAAGTGGCACTGGAGAACCTTTGGATGTCCTGTTGCTGATCATGAGTGTACCAGACAGTGCCTTGATTGACTGGGTTTCATGAAAATGGTGTAAAACAGAGATGCCAGTAAGTTGGGGCCCGCTGAGTAGTGGGCCTAGAGCAGTGGTGTGCAGGTGTGTGATAAAACATCTGTGGTGGGGCCATGTGTATCTGCCATTGGCTTCCAAATGGCTTGTGACTGACATGGTGCAGTGAGCAGACCCTTCTATGTAAAGGCATCTTGTTATATTTAGAGGTTTCAGGGCAATGTTCAGAATCAGGTTGCTATGGTCAAGGGGGCAAGCTCTGTGGGATAGAAGCCTGGCTGGTGTATTCTCCTAGGACCTTGACCCACCACACGTGACAGAACTCCCTCCAGCACTGTGTCCCAGTTGAACTCCTTGTATTTCCTGAAGCAAATTCCAGACTTCCAGTGCAGCAGCAAGAAACACCACGAAAAGTGGAGGATGACCAAATGGCTTCACAGTCCACACAGGGAGACACTTAGACCCCAGTGGCCACAGTTTACCTGCAAAGAGAGAATTCAGCACTTCTGCCTCATGTTCATTGGAAAATCAGAAACCATGTCATCCAGGTCACCTAGATGCAGACCAGGTTTGATGGTCAAACTACAAAGGAAGCTAAAGCTCCTGACAACAACATATATTTCAAGTGCCCAACCTAAGAGGCAGTTTCTCACAAAGTCTTTAGGCCAGCAGAGCTCCATGTTTGTGGAGTGTTTACCCTGTCGTTTACTCATGGACACTTGTCTACCACCTCCAAGGTTGTGAACTCCTGAGCATTTTCCATTCCACATATGTATTCACAGCATTTCTAACTCTTCTCCTCAAATTGTGTCTTATTTATTGCGAAGGTAATGTCAAGTCAATGTTCTGGATGAGAGTGGGAAGATTTTTTTGTAGCACATATTGGCCTACACATTGGATTCATTTTCCTATTTTCCGTTTGAAATACTGAATCCCTGACACTAACCCATACCCTACTAGATTGTGACTACGAATACTAATATGATGGAGAAAAATAACTCAAACAGAATAGAAATACAGGCAGTTCAGAGGAGGCCTGGTGTATAGTTGGACTTGCCTTTTGCATTATAAAGGGTATGTGTTATAAATCTAGTCCAATTTAATAGAAATAGTTCTCCATGTGTTTTGAAAGTTAACAAATATGTGAATTCCTGTCTCCCTTTCTCTGTAGCCTATTCAGCAACATGCATTTTTACATGCACATATAGAATCCTACCTCCTATCCCACGTCCATTCTTGTGAGGTGGCTGACTTGGCAGATACAAATTGTGAGAAGAGATCACTCCTCCTAAATGCTGTTGGAACAGAGAATTCAACCTCCAGGTGAGCTTCCCACTTGAACAACATGATACATAAATACATGTTCAGTAAAATAAATATTTTTGGATCTGTGGATGATAATTATTTCATGATGAATTTTGATTGGATATATATTTCTACTCTTTAATGTCTGTGTTTGTGTGTGTGTTTTTTTTGTATATATATATATATATATATATATATATATATATATATATATACACACATACACACACTCTCCAGATTTTTCAAAATATGAAATGTATGTGTCATATTATATACTCCCTAAATATTCATTCATGTTCATATATGTGGATTAATAATCAACTTTTCACAAGATTATTCTCAGAAATAGTCATCCACCTGAAATACATATTTGTTTCCTAGTGCTGAAATCCTAATATTTCTACAGTAACTGACCCAGTTTAACATGAATGCACGTAGATTCCTATGGGACATGATGTGTGTTTTGACGTTCATTTTTATTCAACACTGGTACATTACTATTTCTTCAGTTGATGCACATCATAGGATATGTATTTCATCCTCAAGTTCACAAATTTCTAGGCATTTATTTTCCTTTCAATCACTTCCTGCTTCAGAACACATGTATTCCTCCACGTTTCTTGACTGGTCTTTTCATGAGACTTCTTTCCAAACACATTCTTTTCCATTTCCATAATCCCTTGTGAAGCAAAACTCACACCCCCTTCATGGTAAACCATAACCCCAATATCACCATTAGATGTATAACTGGTTAGAATGAATGGATGTGTATCAATATTAGATTTCCTATATATTTTCAGATATCAATGCAATCCATTATTTAAATTGGAACCTGTTATACTATTTATTCACAGTATGGTCTATTCATGCGTTATCTCTATATTCATAGACCCAGGGTACACCTATTTGTACCCCCAAAGGCTAATTTATATGTCTTCAACATATTACTCCCAGAAATGGTGGAAGAAACACTCATGTCACCTGATCTACATATACATTTTATCACAGTGATATTCTGGACACAAAATGCAAAGGTCACACTTATGATTGCACCAAAGCCTCATTGGAAAGTGAGCATGGATTACTAAAAACATCCTTGTCCAGGTTGCCTAATGCTGTCAAATGTCAATGCTATTGGTGACTACACATTTGTTTCCTCCTAAGATGATATATTCAACCTCAACCCTGTTGAAAATGTCTAATCCACTCACTCACTTTATACTTTGCCTGATTTCCTAATGTCTCTATTGATATCTGCTTTCCTACATATGTTCCCCAGTTCATCATTGTGACTGACTCTTCACATGTGCTGACGTTTACATTCACTCTCTAACTGACACCCTATTTCTAAAGAACTTTTGGTCCAAATTGTATACTCACTCTTCTTCCAAAATATACCAAATATCTTCCTAATCCTACCTACTATCCCTTTTTGACTGGATGTTCTCTTCTACATTCAATCATCCAAGGTACAAGGTCCTATGCCATTGTATATCGATTTATCTGAGACATCTGTGCAGAAAGTCATTCAAAGCTAAGTATCCCCCTCAAGGGCCCAATGCCCTTCTGGCCTTCAAATCTTACTTGGATTTCTATTTTCATACATACATTTCACCTATATATTATTATAAATATCGCAGGTTCCCAATACCATTCTTCATCCAGCAGAGTGATTCCTAAGCCACATCAAACAGGTTCTTAACCCTAACCATACACTCTTCCCTCAATCTATCTTTACAGAAGAGCAGGGACAGAGTGGGTCTTACAATACAGGAATGTGGGGGATTTTCCACCTGCTGAGAACCTCAAAGGTCCATGCAGAAATGATACCTGGAGAAGATGTATGCAGCTATGAAGGACCTGAGAGAGCAGAAGTCATCTTCCATGGCAAACAACCTGGTCAGGATGAAGGGATGTGTCTGAATGAACCTCTCTCTTCTTAATGTAGACAAGATGGACCAAAGCAGGCCTGTGTGGAGAGCTGTTCCTTGGTGCCTGTGGTTGATATTCCATTCTAACTTGTGAAAGTGTCACAGGAAGGAGGGTCAGCCTCCATCTCATGGGAGCCTTGGAAGCAACTGTTAGGACACAGTGGTTGCCAAGGCAGTGACCTCATTCAGTTCCTGAAGGAAGTGACCTCACCTCACTTCCTTGGTGATGGAACTCTCTGAACTTGGGATCCAGGAAGCCAGGCACCCAGAGCCAGTCCCAGTCCCAGTCCCAGTGGGCTCACTTGTTTGGATTAACCAAGGACAGAGTCAGTCTTTCTTGGTACCCACTGATGTGAGGATTGCCAAATGCCAGGAAAGCTCTGCAGAGGGGCCTTTCCTGAGAAAGCAGGTAGTGGCTCACTGCTGGCTCCTGACAACTTCACAGAGTTGGCCAAGGAGGCCAGATGTGAGACAGGACAGGCCCTTTCGGGGGAACATAGTATGGCCCACCAGTCAGATGACACTCTGGGTAGTCACAGACCAACTTGGAAGGAGGTGCCTTTGTGGGTGTGAGTGTGAATTTGTGGTTTGGTCTCATGTTCTGAGAATAGGTAGGAAAGGCGGTTTGTTTGGTTTGGAGTGGACTGTTTCTAGTAAGGCTTTTGACAAGGCGAGTGTTTCTATGTTTGTGTATCCCACTGTGTCCCTGGTTGTAGACATTAGAAAAGAGAATGCATCAATGGATGTGTCCTGTCTAGTAGAAAGCTTCCCAGCATTCATCCTGCCCAATTTATGAATGGACTGCGGCTTGCCTTATGGATGGGCAACACCTACTATCTTCCTAAGTTCCTGTTTTCTTCCTGAATTCTGGCCACTCTCCAGAATAGGCTCATGGTTTTGTGTCCAAGATATGTACCACCTGCAATCTCGGTGGCATGGCCATGTACTGGATAGTTGAAAGGAATGGTGAGCATCTCAGAAAACTCAGATATCAGTGTGACCAGTAAAGTCTCCCTGGAGAAAGCCTGCTTTGGGCCTTTGGCTTACCTATTGTTCTGTTGCCCTGAATGTCAGGAAGGCCTTTGCCTCAGGGCACCCCTTTGTGAAGCCTGAGGAAAACAGTTTTCAAATGGAAATGAATGGGCATCACCTGTGGTTCTTTGCTTAATTGCTTTGCAAAGGGATGTGTCTGAATCAGCCTCTTGGCCCTGTGTGAGGCTGTGGCTTAGATTGTCAGCACCTGATGGATCCAAAGAAAGATCCCATGTGTGCATCCAAAGCCAAATTGGCACAAAAGCAGTCATGGTGGATGAAGTCTCTCGCCTTCCTCTGTAAGGTTCCTGACCTCCATCAAGTGAGAATAGGGATCCTTTGTGTCAAACGAGTTCTTCAAAGCCCTGCAGAGGCTAGCCCATAGGTGCTTGGGTTTTCTCATGACTCCAGTTCACACAAAGAATCTATACCGGGCAGTCAGTAGGCCTCCAATTGGAGAAGTAGAGCAGTATTAAAGGCAGGCCTATTTGATCACTCCAGGTTCACAGGAAGGGTGTCCAGTCCACCCTGACATTAGGCAAATGAGAGGCAAGGGAGCTTATTGTGGACACTGTCTTGGGCTGTGCCCCTCATGGAAACCTCCAGCCAGAGGTTATGATGAGTGTCTATATGGAAGAAGATGAGGGCCATGTGGCAGTGTTTTGGTTTGAATTGTGGTCATTGGTGTGGCAGTGGGAAGAAATGACTGGGTCCACCTGGGCTTGAACTCTGGTGTGATTCCCCTTCGAGACTGAGTTCTGGAACTGACCTCAGAGAAGTATTGCTGTGAATTGTGTTGGTATTTGAGGAGGCCATGCATGAGAGTCGCCCTTGGAAACTGAGATCTAGGCCCAGGCTGGCTTTCCACAGAGCACTGGGAATCTCAGCCCGGATATCACATGATTTTATTCTTAAAGACCTGGCAGCCATAGTTGAGAGTCCAAACACACGTGGACCTCACATTGTAGACCTCAATGGGCCTGGCTTCATGTGACCTTTTGGCCATTCTTTGGGTAGCCTTGTTTGTGAGAGTTCTCCAGAGCTTTCATTGAAATGAGCTTCCTCACCATTTAATGGTTCCTGAAGGAATGGAAACCCACAGTGCCTCCAACTTCATCCTTTAAAAATGGCTAGCTAGATAAATACCATGACATTTTTGAAATTCCCATGACCAGGTGGCACTGGAGAACCTTTGGATGTCCTGTTGCTGATCATGAGTTTACCAGACAGTGCCTTGATTGACTGGGTTTCATGAAAATGGTGTAAAACAGAGATGCCAGTAAGTTCGGGCCTGCTGAGTAGTGGGCCTAGAGCAGTGGTGTGCAGGTGTGTGATAAAACATCTGTGGTGGGGCCATGTGGATCTGCCATTGGCTTCCAAATGGCTTGTGACTGACATGGTGCAGTGAGCAGACCCTTCTATGTAAAGGCATCTTGTTATATGGAGAGGTTTCAGGGCAATGTTCAGAATCAGGTTGCTATGGTCAAGGGGGCAAGCTCTGTGGGATAGAAGCCTGGCTGGTGCATTCTCCTAGGACCTTGACCCACCACACGTGACAGAACTCCCTCCAGCACTGTGTCCCAGTTGAACTCCTTGTATTTCCTGAAGCAAATTCCAGACTCCCAGTGCAGCAGCAAGAAACACCACGAAAAGTGGAGGATGACCAAATGGCTTCACAGTCCACAAAGGGAGACACTTAGACCCCAGTGGCCACAGTTTACCTGCAAAGAGAGAATTCAGCACTTCTGCCTCATGTTCATTGGAAAATCAGAAACCATGTCCTCCAGGTCACATAGATGCAGACCAGGTTTGATGGTCTCACTACAAAGGAAGCTAAAGCTCCTGACAACAACATACATTCCAAGTGCCCAACCTCAGAGGCAGTTTCTCACAAAGTCTTTAGGCCAGCAGAGCTCCACGTTTGTGGAGTGTTTACCCTGTCCCTTACTCATGGAAACTAGTCTACCACCTCCAAGGTTGTGAACTCCTGAGCATTTTCCATTCCACATATGTATTCACAGCATTTCTAACTCTTCTCATCAAATTGTGTCTTATTTATTGTGAAGGTAATGTCAAGGCAATGTTCTGGATGAGAGTGGGAAGATTTTTTTGTAGCACATATTGGCCTACACATTGGATTCATTTTCCTATTTTCCGTTCGAAATACTGAATCCCTGACACTAACCCATACCCTACTAGATTGTGACTATGAATACTAATATGATGGAGAAAAATAACTCAAACAGAATAGAAATACAGGCAGTTCAGAGGAGGCCTGGTGTATAGTTGGACTTGCCTTTTGCATTATAAAGGGTATGTGTTATAAATCTAGTCCAATTTAATAGAAATAGTTCTCCATGTGTTTTGAAAGTTAACAAATATGTGAATTCCTGTCTCCCTTTCTCTGTAGCCTATTCAGCAACATGCATTTTTACATGCACATATAGAATCCTACCTCCTATCCCACGTCCATTCTTGTGAGGTGCCTGACTTGGCAGATACAAATTGTGAGAAGAGATCACTCCTCCTAAACGCTGTTGGAACTGAAAATTCAACCTCCAGGTGAGCTTCCCACTTGAACAACATGATACATAAATACATGTTCAGTAAAATAAATATTTTTGGATCTGTGGATGATAAATATTTCATGATGAATTTCGATTGGCATATATATTTCTACTCTTTAATGTCTGTGTTTGTGTGTGTGTTTTTTTTGTATATATATATATATACACACATACACACACTCTCCAGATTTTTCAAAATATGAAATGTATGTGTCATATTATATACTCCCTAAATTCATTCATGTTCATATATGTGGATTAATAATCAACTTTTCACAAGATTATTCTCAGAAATAGTCATCCACCTGAAATACATATTTGTTTCCTAGTGCTGAAATCCTAATATTTCTACAGTAACTGACCCAGTTTAACATGAATGCACGTAGATTCCTATGGGACATGATGTGTGTTTTGACGTTCATTTTTATTCAACACTGGTACATTACTATTTCTTCAGTTGATGCACATCATAGGATATGTATTTCATCCTCAAGTTCACAAATTTCTAGGCATTTATTTCCCTTTCAATCACTTCCTGCTTCAGAACACATGTATTCCTCCACGTTTCTTGACTGGTCTTTTCATGAGACTTCTTTCCAAACACATTCTTTTCCATTTCCATAATCCCTTGTGAAGCAAAACTCACACCCCCTTCATGGTAAACCATAACCCCAATATCACCATTAGATGTATAACTGGTTAGAATGAATGGTTGTGTATCAATATTAGATTTCCTATATATTTTCAGATATCAATGCAATCCATTATTTAAATTGGAACCTGTTATACTATTTATTCACAGTATGGTCTATTCATGCGTTATCTCTATATTCATAGACCCAGGGTACACCTATTTGTACCCCCAAAGGCTAATTTATATGTCTTCAACATATTACTCCCAGAAATGCTGGAAGAAACACTCATGTCACCTGATCTACATATACATTTTATCACAGTGATATTCTGGACACAAAATGCAAAGGTCACACTTATGATTGCACCAAAGCCTCATTGGAAAGTGAGCATGGATTACTAAAAACATCCTTGTCCAGGTTGCCTAATGCTGTCAAATGTCAATGCTATTGGTGACTACACATTTGTTTCTTCCTAAGATGATATATTCAACCTCAACCCTGTTGAAAATGTCTAATCCACTCACTCACTTTATACTTTGCCTGATTTCCTAATGTCTCTATTGATATCTGCTTTCCTACATATGTTCCCCAGTTCATCATTGTGACTGACTCTTCACATGTGCTGACGTTTACATTCACTCTCTAACCGACACCCTATTGCTAAAGAACTTTTGGTCCAAATTGTATACTCACTCTTCTTCCAAAACATACCAACTATCTTCCTAATCCTACCTACTATCCCTTTTTGACTGGATGTTCTCTTCTACATTCAATCATCCAAGGTACAAGGTCCTATGCCATTGTATATCGATTTATCTGAGACATCTGTGCAGAAAGTCATTCAAAGCTAAGTATCCCCATCAAGGGCCCAATGCCCTTCTGGCCTTCAAATCTTACTTGGATTTCTGTTTTCATACATATATTTCACCTATATATTATTATAAATATTGCAGGTTCCCAATACCATTCTTCATCCAGCAGAGTGATTCCTAAGCCACATCAAACAGGTTCTTAACCCTAACCATACACTCTTCCCTCAATCTAACTTTACAGAAGAGCAGGGACAGAGTGGGTCTTACAATACAGGAATGTGGGGGATTTTCCACCTGCTGAGAACCTCAAAGGTCCATGCAGAAATGATACCTGGAGAAGATGTAGGCAGCTATGAAGGGCCTGAGAGAGCAGAAGTCATCTTCCATGGCAAACAACCTGGTCAGGATGAAGTGTTGTGTCTGAATGAACCTCTCTCTTCTTAATGTAGACAAGGTGGACCAAAGCAGGCCTGTGTGGAGAGCTGTTCCTTGGTGCCTATGGTTGATATGCCATTCTAACTTGTGAAAGTGTCACAGGAAGGAGGGGCAGCCTCCATCTCATGGGAGCCTTGGAAGCAACTGTTAGGACACAGTGGTTGCCAAGGCAGTGACCTCATTCAGTTCCTGAAGGAAGTGACCTCACCTCACTTCCTTGGTGATGGAACTCTCTGATCTTGGGATCCAGGAAGCCAGGCACCCAGAGCCAGTCCCAGTCCCAGTCCCAGTGGGCACACTTGTTTTGATTTACCAAGGACAGAGTCAGTCTTTCTTGGTACCCACTGATGTGAGGATTGCCAAATGCCAGGAAAGCTCTGCAGAGGGGCCTTTCCTGAGAAAGCAGGTAGTGGCTCACTGCTGGCTCCTGACAACTTCACAGAGTTGGCCAAGGAGGCCAGATGTGAGACAGGACAGGCCCTTTCAGGGGAACATAGTATGGCCCACCAGTCAGATGACACTCTGGGTAGTCACAGACCAACTTGGAAGGAGGTGCCTTTGTGGGTGTGGGTGTGAGTTTGTGGTTTGGTCTCATGTTCTGAGAATAGGTAGGAAAGGCGGTTGGTTTTCTTTGGAGTGGACTGTTTCTAGTAAGGCTTTTGACAAGGCGAGTGTTTCTATGTTTGTGTATCCCACTGTGTCCCTGGTTGTAGACATTAGAAAAGAGAATGCATCAATGGATGTGTCCTGTCCAGTAGAAAGCTTCCCAGCATTCATCCTGCCCAATTTATGAATGGACTGCGGCTTGCCTTATGGATGGGCAACACCTACTATCTTCCTAAGTTCCTGTTTTCTTCCTGAATTCTGGCCACTCTCCAGAATAGGCTCATGGTTTTGTGTCCAAGATATGTACCACCTGCAAGCTCGGTGGCATGGCCATGTACTGGATAGTTGAAAGGAATGGTGAGCATCTCAGAAAACCCAGCTATCAGTGTGACCAGTAAAGTCTCCCTGGAGAAAGCCTGCTTTGGGCCTTTGGCTTACCTATTGTTCTGTAGCCCTGAATGTCAGGAAGGCCTTTGCCTCAGGGCACCCCTTTGTGAAGCCTGAGGAAAACAGTTTTCAAATGGAAATGAATGGGCATCACCTGTGGTTCTTTGCTTAATTGCTTTGCAAAGGGATGTGTCTGAATCAGCCTCTTGGCCATGTGTGAGGCTGTGGCTTAGATTGTCAGCACCTGATGGATCCAAAGAAAGATCCCATGTGTGCATCCAAAGCCAAATTGGCACAAAAGCAGTCATGGTGGATGAAGTCTCTCGCCTTCCTCTGTAAGGTTCCTGACCTCCATCAAGTGAGAATAGGGATCCTTTGTGTCAAACGAGTTCTTCAAAGCCCTGCAGAGGCTAGCCCATAGGTGCTTGGGTTTTCTCATGACTCCAGTTCACACAAAGAATCTATACCGGGCAGTCAGTAGGCCTCCAATTGGAGAAGTAGAGCAGTATTAACGGCAGGCCTATTTGATCACTCCAGGTTCACAGGAAGGGTGTCCAGTCCACCCTGACATTAGGCAAATGAGAGGCAAGGGAGCTTATTGTGGACACTGTCTTGGGCTGTGCCCCTCATGGAAACCTCCAGCCAGAGGTTATGATGAGTGTCTATATGGAAGAAGATGAGGGCCATGTGGCAGTGTTTTGGTTTGAATTGTGGTCATTGGTGTGGCAGTGTGAAGAAATGACTGGGTCCACCTGGGCTTGAACTCTGGTGTGATTCCCCTTCGAGACTGAGTTCTGGAACTGACCTCAGAGAAGTATTGCCGTGAATTGTGTCGGGATGTTAGAAGGCCACGCATGAGAGTCACCCTTGGAAACTGAGATCTAGGCCCAGGCTGGCTTTCCACAGAGCACTGGGAATCTCAGCCCGGATATCACATGATTTTATTCTTAAAGACCTGGCAGCCATCGTGGAGAGTCCAAACACACGTGGACCACACATTGTAGACCTCAATGGGCCTGGCTTCCTGTGACCTTTTGGCCACTCTTTGGGAAGCCTTGTTTGTGAGAGTTCTCCAGAGCTTTCGTTGAAATGAGCTTCCTCACCATTTAATGGTTCCTGAAGGAATGGAAACCCACAGTGCCTCCAACTTCATCCTTTAAAAATGGCTAGCTAGATAAATACCATGACATTTTTGAAATTCCCATGACCAGGTGGCACTGGAGAACCTTTGGATGTCCTGTTGCTGATCATGAGTGTACCAGACAGTGCCTTGATTGACTGGGTTTCATGAAAATGGTGTAAAACAGAGATGCCAGTAAGTTGGGGCCCGCTGAGTAGTGGGCCTAGAGCAGTGGTGTGCAGGTGTGTGATAAAACATCTGTGGTGGGGCCATGTGGATCTGCCATTGGCTTCCAAATGGCTTGTGACTGACATGGTGCAGTGAGCAGACCCTTCTATGTAAAGGCATCTTGTTATATGGAGAGGTTTCAGGGCAATGTTCAGAATCAGGTTGCTATGGTCAAGGGGGCAAGCTCTGTGGGATAGAAGCCTGGCTGGTGCATTCTCCTAGGACCTTGACCCACCACACGTGACAGAACTCCCTCCAGCACTGTGTCCCAGTTGAACTCCTTGTATTTCCTGAAGCAAATTCCAAACTCCCAGTGCAGCAGCAAGAAACACCACAAAAAGTGGAGGATGACCAAATGGCTTCACAGTCCACACAGGGAGACACTTAGACCCCAGTGACCACAGTTTACCTGCAAAGAGAGAATTCAGCACTTCTGCCTCATGTTCATTGGAAAATCAGAAACCATGTCCTCCAGGTCACATAGATGCAGACCAGGTTTGATGGTCTCACTACAAAGGAAGCTAAAGCTCCTGACAACAACATACATTCCAAGTGCCCAACCTCAGAGGCAGTTTCTCACAAAGTCTTTAGGCCAGCAGAGCTCCACGTTTGTGGAGTGTTTACCCTGTCCCTTACTCATGGAAACTAGTCTACCACCTCCAAGGTTGTGAACTCCTGAGCATTTTCCATTCCACATATGTATTCACAGCATTTCTAACTCTTCTCATCAAATTGTGTCTTCTTTATTGTGAAGGTAATGTCAAGGCAATGTTCTGGATGAGAGTGGGAAGATTTTTTTGTAGCACATATTGGCCTACACATTGGATTCATTTTCCTATTTTCCGTTCGAAATACTGAATCCCTGACACTAACCCATACCCTACTAGATTGTGACTACGAATACTAATATGATGGAGAAAAATAACTCAAACAGAATAGAAATACAGGCAGTTCAGAGGAGGCCTGGTGTATAGTTGGACTTGCCTTTTGCATTATAAAGGGTATGTGTTATAAATCTAGTCCAATTTAATAGAAATAGTTCTCCATGTGTTTTGAAAGTTAACAAATATGTGAATTCCTGTCTCCCTTTCTCTGTAGCCTATTCAGCAACATGCATTTTTACATGCACATATAGAATCCTACCTCCTATCCCACGTCCATTCTTGTGAGGTGGCTGACTTGGCAGATACAAATTGTGAGAAGAGATCACTCCTCCTAAACGCTGTTGGAACTGAAAATTCAACCTCCAGGTGAGCTTCCCACTTGAACAACATGATACATAAATACATGTTCAGTAAAATAAATATTTTTGGATCTGTGGATGATAAATATTTCATGATGAATTTCGATTGGCATATATATTTCTACTCTTTAATGTCTGTGTTTGTGTGTGTGTTTTTTTTTGTATATATATATATACACACATACACACACTCTCCAGATTTTTCAAAATATGAAATGTATGTGTCATATTATATACTCCCTAAATTCATTCATGTTCATATATGTGGATTAATAATCAACTTTTCACAAGATTATTCTCAGAAATAGTCATCCACCTGAAATACATATTTGTTTCCTAGTGCTGAAATCCTAATATTTCTACAGTAACTGACCCAGTTTAACATGAATGCAAGTAGATTCCTATGGGACATGATGTGTGTTTTGACGTTCATTTTTATTCAACACTGGTACATTACTATTTCTTCAGTTGATGCACATCATAGGATATGTATTTCATCCTCAAGTTCACAAATTTCTAGGCATTTATTTCCCTTTCAATCACTTCCTGCTTCAGAACACATGTATTCCTCCACGTTTCTTGACTGGTCTTTTCATGAGACTTCTTTCCAAACACATTCTTTTCCATTTCCATAATCCCTTGTGAAGCAAAACTCACACCCCCTTCATGGTAAACCATAACCCCAATATCACCATTAGTTGTATAACTGGTTAGAATGAATGGTTGTGTATCAATATTAGATTTCCTATATATTTTCAGATATCAATGCAATCCATTATTTAAATTGGAACCTGTTATACTATTTATTCACAGTATGGTCTATTCATGCGTTATCTCTATATTCATAGACCCAGGGTACACCTATTTGTACCCCCAAAGGCTAATTTATATGTCTTCAACATATTACTCCCAGAAATGGTGGAAGAAACACTCATGTCACCTGATCTACATATACATTTTATCACAGTGATATTCTGGACACAAAATGCAAAGGTCACACTTATGATTGCACCAAAGCCTCATTGGAAAGTGAGCATGGATTACTAAAAACATCCTTGTCCAGGTTGCCTAATGCTGTCAAATGTCAATGCTATTGGTGACTACACATTTGTTTCTTCCTAAGATGATATATTCAACCTCAACCCTGTTGAAAATGTCTAATCCACTCACTCACTTTATACTTTGCCTGATTTCCTAATGTCTCTATTGATATCTGCTTTCCTACATATGTTCCCCAGTTCATCATTGTGACTGACTCTTCACATGTGCTGACGTTTACATTCACTCTCTAACCGACACCCTATTGCTAAAGAACTTTTGGTCCAAATTGTATACTCACTCTTCTTCCAAAACATACCAACTATCTTCCTAATCCTACCTACTATCCCTTTTTGACTGGATGTTCTCTTCTACATTCAATCATCCAAGGTACAAGGTCCTATGCCATTTTATATCGATTTATCTGAGACATCTGTGCAGAAAGTCATTCAAAGCTAAGTATCCCCATCAAGGGCCCAATGCCCTTCTGGCCTTCAAATCTTACTTGGATTTCTGTTTTCATACATATATTTCACCTATATATTATTATAAATATCGCAGGTTCCCAATACCATTCTTCATCCAGCAGAGTGATTCCTAAGCCACATCAAACAGGTTCTTAACCCTAACCATACACTCTTCCCTCAATCTAACTTTACAGAAGAGCAGGGACAGAGTGGGTCTTACAATACAGGAATGTGGGGGATTTTCCACCTGCTGAGAACCTCAAAGGTCCATGCAGAAATGATACCTGGAGAAGATGTAGGCAGCTATGAAGGGCCTGAGAGAGCAGAAGTCATCTTCCATGGCAAACAACCTGGTCAGGATGAAGTGTTGTGTCTGAATGAACCTCTCTCTTCTTAATGTAGACAAGGTGGACCAAAGCAGGCCTGTGTGGAGAGCTGTTCCTTGGTGCCTATGGTTGATATGCCATTCTAACTTGTGAAAGTGTCACAGGAAGGAGGGGCAGCCTCCATCTCATGGGAGCCTTGGAAGCAACTGTTAGGACACAGTGGTTGCCAAGGCAGTGACCTCATTCAGTTCCTGAAGGAAGTGACCTCACCTCACTTCCTTGGTGATGGAACTCTCTGATCTTGGGATCCAGGAAGCCAGGCACCCAGAGCCAGTCCCAGTCCCAGTCCCAGTGGGCTCACTTGTTTGGATTTACCAAGGACAGAGTCAGTCTTTCTTGGTACCCACTGATGTGAGGATTGCCAAATGCCAGGAAAGCTCTGCAGAGGGGCCTTTCCTGAGAAAGCAGGTAGTGGCTCACTGCTGGCTCCTGACAACTTCACAGAGTTGGCCAAGGAGGCCAGATGTGAGACAGGACAGGCCCTTTCGGGGGAACATAGTATGGCCCACCAGTCAGATGACACTCTGGGTAGTCACAGACCAACTTGGAAGGAGGTGCCTTTGTGGGTGTGGGTGTGAGTTTGTGGTTTGGTCTCATGTTCTGAGAATAGGTAGGAAAGGCGGTTGGTTTTCTTTGGAGTGGACTGTTTCTAGTAAGGCTTTTGACAAGGCGAGTGTTTCTATGTTTGTGTATCCCACTGTGTCCCTGGTTGTAGACATTAGAAAAGAGAATGCATCAATGGATGTGTCCTGTCCAGTAGAAAGCTTCCCAGCATTCATCCTGCCCAATTTATGAATGGACTGCGGCTTGCCTTATGGATGGGCAACACCTACTATCTTCCTAAGTTCCTGTTTTCTTCCTGAATTCTGGCCACTCTCCAGAATAGGCTCATGGTTTTGTGTCCAAGATATGTACCACCTGCAAGCTCGGTGGCATGGCCATGTACTGGATAGTTGAAAGGAATGGTGAGCATCTCAGAAAACCCAGCTATCAGTGTGACCAGTAAAGTCTCCCTGGAGAAAGCCTGCTTTGGGCCTTTGGCTTACCTATTGTTCTGTAGCCCTGAATGTCAGGAAGGCCTTTGCCTCAGGGCACCCCTTTGTGAAGCCTGAGGAAAACAGTTTTCAAATGGAAATGAATGGGCATCACCTGTGGTTCTTTGCTTAATTGCTTTGCAAAGGGATGTGTCTGAATCAGCCTCTTGGCCCTGTGTGAGGCTGTGGCTTAGATTGTCAGCACCTGATGGATCCAAAGAAAGATCCCATGTGTGCATCCAAAGCCAAATTGGCACAAAAGCAGTCATGGTGGATGAAGTCTCTCGCCTTCCTCTGTAAGGTTCCTGACCTCCATCAAGTGAGAATAGGGATCCTTTGTGTCAAATGAGTTCTTCAAAGCCCTGCAGAGGCTAGCCCATAGGTGCTTGGGTTTTCTCATGACTCCAGTTCACACAAAGAATCTATACCGGGCAGTCAGTAGGCCTCCAATTGGAGAAGTAGAGCAGTATTAACGGCAGGCCTATTTGATCACTCCAGGTTCACAGGAAGGGTGTCCAGTCCACCCTGACATTAGGCAAATGAGAGGCAAGGGAGCTTATTGTGGACACTGTCTTGGGCTGTGCCCCTCATGGAAACCTCCAGCCAGTGGTTATGATGAGTGTCTATATGGAAGAAGATGAGGGCCATGTGGCAGTGTTTTGGTTTGAATTGTGGTGTGGCAGTGGGAAGAGATGACTGGGTCCACCTGGGCTTGAACTCTGGTGTGATTCCCCTTGGAGACTGAGTTCTGGAACTGACCTCAGAGAAGTATTGCCGTGAATTGTGTCAGGATGTTAGAAGGCCACGCATGAGAGTCGCCCTTGGAAACTGAGATCTAGGCCCAGGCTGGCTTTCCACAGAGCACTGGGAATCTCAGCCCGGATATCACATGATTTTATTCTTAAAGACCTGGCAGCCATCGTGGAGAGTCCAAACCCACGTGGACCACACATTGTAGACCTCAATGGGCCTGGCTTCCTGTGACCTTTTGGCCACTCTTTGGGAAGCCTTGTTTGTGAGAGTTCTCCAGAGCTTACGTTGAAATGAGCTTCCTCACCATTTAATGGTTCCTGAAGGAATGGAAACCCACAGTGCCTCCAACTTCTTCCTTTAAAAATGGCTAGCTAGATAAATACCATGACATTTTTGAAATTCCCATGACCAGGTGGCACTGGAGAACCTTTGGATGTCCTGTTGCTGATCATGAGTGTACCAGACAGTGCCTTGATTGACTGGGTTTCATGAAAATGGTGTAAAACAGAGATGCCAGTAAGTTGGGGCCCGCTGAGTAGTGGGCCTAGAGCAGTGGTGTGCAGGTGTGTGATAAAACATCTGTGGTGGGGCCATGTGGATCTGCCATTGGCTTCCAAATGGCTTGTGACTGACATGGTGCAGTGAGCAGACCCTTCTATGTAAAGGCATCTTGTTATATGGAGAGGTTTCAGGGCAATGTTCAGAATCAGGTTGCTATGGTCAAGGGGGCAAGCTCTGTGGGATAGAAGCCTGGCTGGTGCATTCTCCTAGGACCTTGACCCACCACACGTGACAGAACTCCCTCCAGCACTGTGTCCCAGTTGAACTCCTTGTATTTCCTGAAGCAAATTCCAGACTTCCAGTGCAGCAGCAAGAAACACCACGAAAAGTGGAGGATGACCAAATGGCTTCACAGTCCACACAGGGAGACACTTAGACCCCAGTGGCCACAGTTTACCTGCAAAGAGAGAATTCAGCACTTCTGCCTCATGTTCATTGGAAAATCAGAAACCAGGTCATCCAGGTCACCTAGATGCAGACCAGGTTTGATGGTCAAACTACAAAGGAAGCTAAAGCTCCTGACAACAACATATATTTCAAGTGCCCAACCTAAGAGGCAGTTTCTCACAAAGTCTTTAGGCCAGCAGAGCTCCATGTTTGTGGAGTGTTTACCCTGTCATTTACTCATGGACACTTGTCTACCACCTCCAAGGTTGTGAACTCCTGAGCATTTTCCATTCCACATATGTATTCACAGCATTTCTAACTCTTCTCCTCAAATTGTGTCTTATTTATTGCGAATCTAATGTCAAGGCAATGTTCTGGATGAGAGTGGGAAGATTTTTTTGTAGCACATATTGGCCTACACATTGGATTCATTTTCCTATTTTCCGTTCGAAATACTGAATCCCTGACACTAACCCATACCCTACTAGATTGTGACTACGAATACTAATATGATGGAGAAAAATAACTCAAACAGAATAGAAATACAGGCAGTTCAGAGGAGGCCTGGTGTATAGTTGGACTGGCCTTTTGCATTATAAAGGGTAGGTGTTATAAATCTAGTCCAATTTAATAGAAATAGTTCTCCATGTGTTTTGAAAGTTAACAAATATGTGAATTCCTGTCTCCCTTTCTCTGTAGCCTATTCAGCAACATGCATTTTTACATGCACATATAGAATCCTACCTCCTATCCCACGTCCATTCTTGTGAGGTGGCTGACTTGGCAGATACAAATTGTGAGAAGAGATCACTCCTCCTAAATGCTGTTGGAACAGAGAATTCAACCTCCAGGTGAGCTTCCCACTTGAACAACATGATACATAAATACATGTTCAGTAAAATAAATATTTTTGGATCTGTGGATGATAAATATTTCATGATGAATTTTGATTGGATATATATTTCTACTCTTTAATGTCTGTGTTTGTGTGTGTGTTTTTTTGTATATATATATATATATATATATATATATATATATATATATATATACACACACATACACACACTCTCCAGATTTTTCAAAATATGAAATGTATGTGTCATATTATATACTCCCTAAATTTATTCATGTTCATATATGGGGATTTATAATCAACTTTTCACAAGATTATTCTCAGAAATAGTCATCCACCTGAAATACATATTTGTTTCCTAGTGCTGAAATCCTAATATTTCTACAGTAACTGACCCAGTTTAACATGAATGCAAGTAGATTCCTATGGGACATGATGTGTGTTTTGACGTTCATTTTTATTCAACACTGGTACATTACTATTTCTTCAGTTGATGCACATCATAGGATATGTATTTCATCCTCAAGTTTACAAATTTCTAGGCATTTATTTCCCTTTCAATCACTTCCTGCTTCAGAACACATGTATTCCTCCACGTTTCTTGACTGGTCTTTTCATGAGACTTCTTTCCAAACACATTCTTTTCCATTTCCATAATCCCTTGTGAAGCAAAACTCACACCCCGTTCATGGTAAACCATAACCCCAATATCACCATTAGATGTATAACTGGTTAGAATGAATGGTTGTGTATCAATATTAGATTTCCTATATATTTTCAGATATCAATGCAATCCATTATTTAAATTGGAACCTGTTATACTATTTATTCACAGTATGGTCTATTCATGCGTTATCTCTATATTCATAGACCCAGGGTACACCTATTTGTACCCCCAAAGGCTAATTTATATGTCTTCAACATATTACTCCCAGAAATGGTGGAAGAAACACTCATGTCACCTGATCTACATATACATTTTATCACAGTGATATTCTGGACACAAAATGCAAAGGTCACACTTATGATTGCACCAAAGCCTCATTGGAAAGTGAGCATGGATTACTAAAAACATCCTTGTCCAGGTTGCCTAATGCTGTCAAATGTCAATGCTATTGGTGACTACACATTTGTTTCTTCCTAAGATGATATATTCAACCTCAACCCTGTTGAAAATGTCTAATCCATTCACTCACTTTATACTTTGCCTCATTTCCTAATGTCTCTATTGATATCTGCTTTCCTACATATGTTCCCCAGTTCATCATTGTGACTGACTCTTCACATGTGCTGACGTTTACATTCACTCTCTAACAGACACCTTATTGCTAAAGAACTTTTGGTCCAAATTGTATACTCACTCTTCTTCCAAATCTTACCAACTATCTTCCTAATCCTACCTACTATCCCTTTTTGACTGGATGTTCTCTTCTACATTCAATCATCCAAGGTACAAGGTCCTATGCCATTGTATATCGATTTATCTGAGACATCTGTGCAGAAAGTCATTCAAAGCTAAGTATCCCAATCAAGGGCCCAATGCCCTTCTGGCCTTCAAATCTTACTTGGATTTCTGTTTTCATACATATATTTCACCTATATATTATTATAAATATCGCAGGTTCCCAATACCATTCTTCATCCAGCAGAGTGATTCCTAAGCCACATCAAACAGGTTCTTAACCCTAACCATACACTCTTCCCTCAATCTATCTTTACAGAAGAGCAGGGACAGAGTGGGTCTTACAATACACTAATGTGGGGGATTTTCCACCTGCTGAGAACCTCAAAGGTCCATGCAGAAATGATACCTGGAGAAGATGTAGGCAGCTATGAAGGGCCTGAGAGAGCAGAAGTCATCTTCCATGGCAAACAACCTGGTCAGGATGAAGGGATGTGTCTGAATGAACCTCTCTCTTCTTAATGTAGACAAGGTGGACCAAAGCAGGCCTGTGTGGAGAGCTGTTCCTTGGTGCCTGTGGTTGATATTCCATTCTAACTTGTGAAAGTGTCACAGGAAGGAGGGGCAGCCTCCATCTCATGGGAGCCTTGGAAGCAACTGTTAGGACACAGTGGTTGCCAAGGCAGTGACCTCATTCAGTTCCTGAAGGAAGTGACCTCACCTCACTTCCTTGGTGATGGAACTCTCTGAACTTGGGATCCAGGAAGCCAGGCACCCAGAGCCAGTCCCAGTCCCAGTCCCAGTGGGCTCACTTGTTTGGATTTACCAAGGACAGAGTCAGTCTTTCTTGGTACCCACTGATGTGAGGATTGCCAAATGCCAGGAAAGCTCTGCAGAGGGGCCTTTCCTGAGAAATCAGGTAGTGGCTCACTGCTGGCTCCTGACAACTTCACAGAGTTGGCCAAGGAGGCCAGATGTGAGACAGGACAGGCCCTTTCGGGGGAACATAGTATGGCCCACCAGTCAGATGACACTCTGGGTAGTCACAGACCAACTTGGAAGGAGGTGCCTTTGTGGGTGTGGGTGTGAGTTTGTGGTTTGGTCTCATGTTCTGAGAATAGGTAGGAAAGGCGGTTTGTTTTGTTTGGAGTGGATTGTTTCTAGTAAGGCTTTTGACAAGGCGAGTGTTTCTATGTTTGTGTATCCCACTGTGTCCCTGGTTGTAGACATTAGAAAAGAGAATGCATCAATGGATGTGTCCTGTCTAGTAGAAAGCTTCCCAGCATTCATCCTGCCCAATTTATGAATGGACTGCGGCTTGCCTTATGGATGGGCAACACCTACTATCTTCCTAAGTTCCTGTTTTCTTCCTGAATTCTGGCCACTCTCCAGAATAGGCTCATGGTTTTGTGTCCAAGATATGTACCACCTGCAAGCTCGGTGGCATGGCCATGTACTGGATAGTTGAAAGGAATGGTGAGCATCTCAGAAAACTCAGATATCAGTGTGACCAGTAAAGTCTCCCTGGAGAAAGCCTGCTTTGGGCCTTTGGCTTACCTATTGTTCTGTTGCCCTGAATGTCAGGAAGGCCTTTGCCTCAGGGCACCCCTTTGTGAAGCCTGAGGAAAACAGTTTTCAAATGGAAATGAATGGGCATCACCTGTGGATCTTTGCTTAATTGCTTTGCAAAGGGATGTGTCTGAATCAGCCTCTTGGCCCTGTGTGAGGCTGTGGCTTAGATTGTCAGCACCTGATGGATCCAAAGAAAGATCCCATGTGTGCATCCAAAGCCAAATTGGCACAAAAGCAGTCATGGTGGATGAAGTCTCTCGCCTTCCTCTGTAAGGTTCCTGACCTCCATCAAGTGAGAATAGGGATCCTTTGTGTCAAACGAGTTCTTCAAAGCCCTGCAGAGGCTAGCCCATAGGTGCTTGGGTTTTCTCATGACTCCAGTTCACGCAAAGAATCTATACCGGGCAGTCAGTAGGCCTCCAATTGGAGAAGTAGAGCAGTATTAACGGCAGGACTATTTGATCACTCCAGGTTCACAGGAAGGGTGTCCAGTCCACCCTGACATTAGGCAAATGAGAGGCAAGGGAGCTTATTGTGGACACTGTCTTGGGCTGTGCCCCTCATGGAAACCTCCAGCCAGAGGTTATGATGAGTGTCTATATGGAAGAAGATGAGGGCCATGTGGCAGTGTTTTGGTTTGAATTGTGGTGTGGCAGTGGGAAGAGATGACTGGGTCCACCTGGGCTTGAACTCTGGTGTGATTCCCCTTGGAGACTGAGTTCTGGAACTGACCTCAGAGAAGTATTGCCGTGAATTGTGTCGGGATGTTAGAAGGCCACGCATGAGAGTCGCCCTTGGAAACTGAGATCTAGGCCCAGGCTGGCTTTCCACAGAGCACTGGGAATCTCAGCCCGGATATCACATGATTTTATTCTTAAAGACCTGGCAGCCATCGTGGAGAGTCCAAACCCACGTGGACCACACATTGTAGACCTCAATGGGCCTGGCTTCCTGTGACCTTTTGGCCACTCTTTGGGAAGCCTTGTTTGTGAGAGTTCTCCAGAGCTTTCGTTGAAATGAGCTTCCTCACCATTTAATGGTTCCTGAAGGAATGGAAACCCACAGTGCCTCCAACTTCATCCTTTAAAAATGGCTAGCTAGATATATACCATGACATTTTTGGAATTCCCATGACCAGGTGGCACTGGAGAACCTTTGGATGTCCTGTTGCTGATCATGAGTGTACCAGACAGTGCCTTGATTGACTGGGTTTCATGAAAATGGTGTAAAACAGTGATGCCAGTAAGTTGGGGCCCGCTGAGTAGTGGGCCTAGAGCAGTGGTGTGCAGGTGTGTGATAAAACATCTGTGGTGGGGCCATGTGGATCTGCCATTGGCTTCCAAATGGCTTGTGACTGACATGGTGCAGTGAGCAGACCCTTCTATGTAAAGGCATCTTGTTATATGGAGAGGTTTCAGGGCAATGTTCAGAATCAGGTTGCTATGGTCAAGGGGGCAAGCTCTGTGGGATAGAAGCCTGGCTGGTGCATTCTCCTAGGACCTTGACCCACCACACGTGACAGAACTCCCTCCAGCACTGTGTCCCAGTTGAACTCCTTGTATTTCCTGAAGCAAATTCCAGACTTCCAGTGCAGCAGCAAGAAACACCACGAAAAGTGGAGGATGACCAAATGGCTTCACAGTCCACACAGGGAGACACTTAGACCCCAGTGGCCACACTTTACCTGCAAAGAGAGAATTCAGCACTTCTGCCTCATGTTCATTGGAAAATCAGAAACCATGTCATCCAGGTCACCTAGATGCAGACCAGGTTTGATGGTCAAACTACAAAGGAAGCTAAAGCTCCTGACAACAACATATATTTCAAGTGCCCAACCTAAGAGGCAGTTTCTCACAAAGTCTTTAGGCCAGCAGAGCTCCATGTTTGTGGAGTGTTTACCCTGTCGTTTACTCATGGACACTTGTCTACCACCTCCAAGGTTGTGAACTCCTGAGCATTTTCCATTCCACATATGTATTCACAGCATTTCTAACTCTTCTCCTCAAATTGTGTCTTATTTATTGCGAAGGTAATGTCAAGTCAATGTTCTGGATGAGAGTGGGAAGATTTTTTTGTAGCACATATTGGCCTACACATTGGATTCATTTTCCTATTTTCCGTTCGAAATACTGAATCCCTGACACTAACCCATACCCTACTAGATTGTGACTATGAATACTAATATGATGGAGAAAAATAACTCAAACAGAATAGAAATACAGGCAGTTCAGAGGAGGCCTGGTGTATAGTTGGACTGGCCTTTTGCATTATAAAGGGTAGGTGTTATAAATCTAGTCCAATTTAATAGAAATAGTTCTCCATGTGTTTTGAAAGTTAACAAATATGTGAATTCCTGTCTCCCTTTCTCTGTAGCCTATTCAGCAACATGCATTTTTACATGCACATATAGAATCCTACCTCCTATCCCACGTCCATTCTTGTGAGGTGGCTGACTTGGCAGATACAAATTGTGAGAAGAGATCACTCCTCTTAAATGCTGTTGGAACAGAGAATTCAACCTCCAGGTGAGCTTCCCACTTGAACAACATGATACATAAATACATGTTCAGTAAAATAAATATTTTTGGATCTGTGGATGATAAATATTTCATGATGAATTTTGATTGGATATATATTTCTACTCTTTAATGTCTATGTTTGTGTGTGTGTTTCATGTATATATATATATATATATATATATATATATATATATATATATATATATATATATATATACACATACACACACTCTCCAGATTTTTCAAAATATGAAATGTATGTGTCATATTATATACTCCCTAAATTCATTCATGTTCATATATGGGGATTTATAATCAACTTTTCACAAGATTATTCTCAGAAATAGTCATCCACCTGAAATACATATTTGTTTCCTAGTGCTGAAATCCTAATATTTCTACAGTAACTGACCCAGTTTAACATGAATGCAAGTAGATTCCTATGGGACATGATGTGTATTTTGACGTTCATTTTCATTCAACACTGGTACATTACTATTTCTTCAGTTGATGCACATCATAGGATATGTATTTCATCCTCAAGTTCACAAATTTCTAGGCATTTATTTCCCTTTCAATCACTTCCTGCTTCAGAACACATGTAATCCTCCACGTTTCTTGACTGGTCTTTTCATGAGACTTCTTTCCAAACACATTCTTTTCCATTTCCATAATCCCTTGTGAAGCAAAACTCACACCCCCTTCATGGTAAACCATAACCCCAATATCACCATTAGATGTATAACTGGTTAGAATGAATGGTTGTGTATCAATATTAGATTTCCTATATATTTTCAGATATCAATGCAATCCATTATTTAAATTGGAACCTGTTATACTATTTATTCACAGTATGGTCTATTCATGCGTTATCTCTATATTCATAGACCCAGGGTACACCTATTTGTACCCCCAAAGGCTAATTTATATGTCTTCAACATATTACTCCCAGAAATGGTGGAAGAAACACTCATGTCACCTGATCTACATATACATTTTATCACAGTGATATTCTGGACACAAAATGCAAAGGTCACACTTATGATTGCACCAAAGCCTCATTGGAAAGTGAGCATGGATTACTAAAAACATCCTTGTCCAGGTTGCCTAATGCTGTCAAATGTCAATGCTATTGGTGACTACACATTTGTTTCTTCCTAAGATGATATATTCAACCTCAACCCTATTGAAAATGTCTAATCCACTCACTCACTTTATACTTTGCCTGATTTCCTAATGTCTCTATTGATATCTGCTTTCCTACATATGTTCCCCAGTTCATCATTGTGACTGACTCTTCACATGTGCTGACGTTTACATTCACTCTCTAACAGACACCTTATTGCTAAAGAACTTTTGGTCCAAATTGTATACTCACTCTTCTTCCAAAACTTACCAACTATCTTCCTAATCCTACCTACTATCCCTTTTTGACTGGATGTTCTCTTCTACATTCAATCATCCAAGGTACAAGGTCCTATGCCATTTTATATCGATTTATCTGAGACATCTGTGCAGAAAGTCATTCAAACCTAAGTATCCCCATCAAGGGCCCAATGCCCTTCTGGCCTTCAAATCTTACTTGGATTTCTGTTTTCATACATACATTTCACCTATATATTATTATAAATATCGCAGGTTCCCAATACCATTCTTCATCCAGCAGAGTGATTCCTAAGCCACATCAAACAGGTTCTTAACCCTAACCATACACTCTTCCCTCAATCTAACTTTACAGAAGAGCAGGGACAGAGTGGGTCTTACAATACAGGAATGTGGGGGATTTTCCACCTGCTGAGAACCTCAAAGTTCCATGCAGAAATGATACCTGGAGAAGATGTAGGCAGCTATGAAGGGCCTGAGAGAGCAGAAGTCATCTTCCATGGCAAACAACCTGGTCAGGATGAAGTGTTGTGTCTGAATGAACCTCTCTCTTCTTAATGTAGACAAGATGGACCAAAGCAGGCCTGTGTGGAGAGCTGTTCCTTGGTGCCTGTGGTTGATATTCCATTCTAACTTGTGAAAGTGTTACAGGAAGGAGGGGCAGCCTCCATCTCATGGGAGCCTTGGAAGCAACTGTTAGGACACAGTGGTTGCCAAGGCAGTGACCTCATTCAGTTCCTGAAGGAAGTGACCTCACCTCACTTCCTTGGTGATGGAACTCTCTGAACTTGGGATCCAGGAAGCCAGGCACCCAGAGCCAGTCCCAGTCCCAGTCCCAGTGGGCTCACTTGTTTGGATTTACCAAGGACAGAGTCAGTCTTTCTTGGTACCCACTGATGTGAGGATTGCCAAATGCCAGGAAAGCTCTGCAGAGGGGCCTTTCCTGAGAAATCAGGTAGTGGCTCACTGCTGGCTCCTGACAACTTCACAGAGTTGGCCAAGGAGGCCAGATGTGAGACAGGACAGGCCCTTTCGGGGGAACATAGTATGGCCCACCAGTCAGATGACACTCTGGGTAGTCACAGACCAACTTGGAAGGAGGTGCCTTTGTGGGTGTGGGTGTGAGTTTGTGGTTTGGTCTCATGTTCTGAGAATAGGTAGGAAAGGCGGTTTGTTTGGTTTGGAGTGGACTGTTTCTAGTAAGGCTTTTGACAAGGCGAGTGTTTCTATGTTTGTGTATCCCACTGTGTCCCTGGTTGTAGACATTAGAAAAGAGAATGCATCAATGGATGTGTCCTGTCTAGTAGAAAGCTTCCCAGCATTCATCCTGCCCAATTTATGAATGGACTGCGGCTTGCCTTATGGATGGGCAACACCTACTATCTTCCTAAGTTCCTGTTTTCTTCCTGAATTCTGGCCACTCTCCAGAATAGGCTCATGGTTTTGTGTCCAAGATATGTACCACCTGCAAGCTCGGTGGCATGGCCATGTACTGGATAGTTGAAAGGAATGGTGAGCATCTCAGAAAACTCAGATATCAGTGTGACCAGTAAAGTCTCCCTGGAGAAAGCCTGCTTTGGGCCTTTGGCTTACCTATTGTTCTGTTGCCCTGAATGTCAGGAAGGCCTTTGCCTCAGGGCACCCCTTTGTGAAGCCTGAGGAAAACAGTTTTCAAATGGAAATGAATGGGCATCACCTGTGGTTCTTTGCTTCATTGCTTTGCAAAGGGATGTGTCTGAATCAGCCTCTTGGCCCTGTGTGAGGCTGTGGCTTAGATTGTTAGCACCTTATGGATCCAAAGAAAGATCCCATGTGTGCATCCAAAGCCAAATTGGCACAAAAGCAGTCATGGTGGATGAAGTCTCTCGCCTTCCTCTGTAAGGTTCCTGACCTCCATCAAGAGAGAATAGGGATCCTTTGTGTCAAACGAGTTCTTCAAAGCCCTGCAGAGGCTAGCCCATAGGTGCTTGGGTTTTCTCATGACTCCAGTTCACACAAAGAATCTATACCGGGCAGTCAGTAGGCCTCCAATTGGAGAAGTAGAGCAGTATTAACGGCAGGCCTATTTGATCACTCCAGGTTCACAGGAAGGGTGTCCAGTCCACCCTGACATTAGGCAAATGAGAGGCAAGGGAGCTTATTGTGGACACTGTCTTGGGCTGTGCCCCTCATGGAAACCTCCAGCCAGAGGTTATGATGAGTGTCTATATGGAAGAAGATGAGGGCCATGTTGCAGTGTTTTTGTTTGAATTGTGGTCATTGGTGTGGCAGTGGGAAGAAATGACTGGGTCCACCTGGGCTTGAACTCTGGTGTGATTCCCCTTGGAGACTGAGTTCTGGAACTGACCTCAGAGAAGTATTGCTGTGAATTGTGTTGGTATTTGAGGAGGCCATGCATGAGAGTCGCCCATGGAAACTGAGATCTAGGCCCAGGCTGGCTTTCCACAGAGCACTGGGAATCTCAGCCCGGATATCACATGATTTTATTCTTAAAGACCTGGCAGCCATAGTTGAGAGTCCAAACACACGTGGACCTCACATTGTAGACCTCAATGGGCCTGGCTTCCTGTGACCTTTTGGCCACTCTTTGGGAAGCATTGTTTGTGAGAGTTCTCCAGAGCTTTCGTTGAAATGAGCTTCCTCACCATTTAATGGTTCCTGAAGGAATGGAAACCCACAGTGCCTCCAACTTCATCCTTTAAAAATGGCTAGCTAGATAAATACCATAACATTTTTGAAATTCCCATGACCAGGTGGCACTGGAGAACCTTTGGATGTCCTGTTGCTGATCATGAGTGTACCAGACAGTGCCTTGATTGACTGGGTTTCATGAAAATGGTGTAAAACAGAGATGCCAGTAAGTTGGGGCCCGCTGAGTAGTGGGCCTATAGCAGTGGTGTGCAGGTGTGTGATAAAACATCTGTGGTGGGGCCATGTGGATCTGCCATTGGCTTCCAAATGGCTTGTGACTGACATGGTGCAGTGAGCGGACCCTTCTATGTAAAGGCATCTTGTTATATGGAGAGGATTCAGGGCAATGTTCAGAATCAGGTTGCTATGGTCAAGGGGGCAAGCTCTGTGGGATAGAAGCCTGGCTGGTGCATTCTCCTAGGACCTTGACCCACCACATGTGACAGAACTCCCTCCAGCACTGTGTCCCAGTTGAACTCCTTGTATTTCCTGAAGCAAATTCCAGACTTCCAGTGCAGCAGCAAGAAACACCACGAAAAGTGGAGGATGACCAAATGGCTTCACAGTCCACACAGGGAGACACTTAGACCCCAGTGGCCACAGTTTACCTGCAAAGAGAGAATTCAGCACTTCTGCCTCATGTTCATTGGAAAATCAGAAACCATGTCATCCAGGTCACCTAGATGCAGACCAGGTTTGATGGTCAAACTACAAAGGAAGCTAAAGCTCCTGACAACAACATATATTTCAAGTGCCCAACCTAAGAGGCAGTTTCTCACAAAGTCTTTAGGCCAGCAGAGCTCCACGTTTGCGTAGTGTTTACCCTGTCATTTACTCATGGACACTTGTCTACCACCTCCAAGGTTGTGAACTCCTGAGCATTTTCCATTCCACATATGTATTCACAGCATTTCTAACTCTTCTCCTCAAATTGTGTCTTATTTATTGCGAAGGTAATGTCAAGAAAATGTTCTGCATGAGAGTGGGAAGATTTTTTGTAGCACATATTGGCCTACACATTGGATTCATTTTCCTATTTTCCATTCGAAATACTGAATCCCTGACACTAACCCATACCCTACTAGATTGTGACTACAAATACTAATATGATGGAGAAAAATAACTCAAACAGAATAGAAATACAGGCAGTTCAGAGTAGGCCTGGTGTATAGTTGGACTGGCCTTTTGCATTATAAAGGGTAGGTGTTATAAATCTAGTCCAATTTAATACAAATAGTTCTCCATGTGTTTTGAAAGTTAACAAATATGTGAATTCCTGTCTCCCTTTCTCTGTAGCCTATTCAGCAACAAGCATTTTTACAAGCACATATAGAATCCTACCTCCCATCCCACGTCCATTCTTGTGAGGTGGCTGACTTAGCAGATACAAATTGTGAGAAGAGATCACTCCTCCTAAGCGCTGTTGGAACTGAGAATTCAACCTCCAGGTGAGCTTCCCACTTGAACAACATGATACATAAATACATGTTCAGTAAAATAAATATTTTTGGATCTGTGGATGATAAATATTTCATGATGAATTTCGATTGGCATATATATTTCTACACTTTAATGTCTGCGTTTATGTGTGTGTGTTTTTTGTATATATATATATATATATATATATATATATATATATATATATATATATATACACACACACATACACACACTCTCCAGATTTTTCAAAATATGAAATGTATGTGTCATATTATATACTCCCTAAATTCATTCATGTTCATATATGTGGATTTATAATCAACTTTTCACAAGATTATTCTCAGAAATAGTCATCCACCTGAAATACATATTTGTTTCCTAGTGCTGAAATCCTAATATTTCTACAGTAACTGACCCAGTTTAACATGAATGCAAGTAGATTCCTATGGGACATGATGTGTGTTTTGACGTTCATTTTTATTCAACACTGGTACATTACTATTTCTTCAGTTGATTCACATCATGGGATATGTATTTCATCCTCAAGTTCACAAATTTCTAGGCATTTATTTCCCTTTCAATCACTTCCTGCTTCAGAACACATGTATTCCTCCACGTTTCTTGACTGGTCTTTTCATGAGACTTCTTTCCAAACACATTCTTTTCCATTTCCATAATCCCTTGTGAAGCAAAACTCACACCCCCTTCATGGTAAACCATAACCCCAATATCACCATTAGATGTATAACTGGTTAGAATGAATGGTTGTGTATCAATATTAGATTTCCTATATATTTTCAGATATCAATGCAATCCATTATTTAAATTGGAACCTGTTATACTATTTATTTGTTTTACTATACTATTTATTCATTTGTTTCTTCCTAAGATGATATATTCATCCTCAACCCTGTTGAAAATGTCTAATCCACTCACTCAGTTTATACTTTGCCTGATTTCCTAATGTCTCTATTGATATCTGCTTTCCTACATATGTTCCCCAGTTCATCATTGTGACTGATTCTTCACATGTGCTGACATTTACATTAACTCTCTAACCGACACCCTATTGCTAAAGAACTTTTGGTCCAAATTGTATACACACTCTTCTTCCAAAACTTACCAACTATCTTCTAATCCTACCTACTATCCCTTTTGACTGGATGTTCTCTTCTACATTCAATCATCCAAGGTACAAGGTCCTATGCCATTGTATATCGATTTATCTGAGACATCTGTGCAGAAAGTCATTCAAAGCTAAGTATCCCCATCAAGGGCCCAATGCCCTTCTGGCCTTCAAATCTTACTTGGATTTCTGTTTTCATACATATATTTCACCTATATATTATTATAAATATCGCAGGTTCCCAATACCATTATTCATCCAGCAGAGTGATTCCTCACCCAAATCAAACTGGTTCTTAACCCTAACCATACACTCTTCCCTCAATCTAACTTTACAGAAGAGCAGGGACAGAGTGGGTCTTACAATACAGGAATGTGGGGGATCTTCCACCTGCTGAGAACCTCAAAGGTCCATGCAGAAATGATACCTGGAGAAGATGTAGGCAGCTATGAAGGACCTGAGAGAGCAGAAGTCATCTTCCATGGCAAACAACCTGGTCAGGATGAAGGGATGTGTCTGAATGAGCCTCTCTCTTCTTAATGTAGACAAGATGGACCAAAGCAGGCCTGTGTGGAGAGCTGTTCCTTGGTGCCTGTGGTTGATATTCCATTCTAACTTGTGAAAGTGTCACAGGAAGGAGGGGCATCCTCCATCTCATGGGAGCCTTGGAAGCAAGTGTTAGGACACAGTGGTTGCCAAGGCAGTGACCTCATTCAGTTCCTGAAGGAAGTGACCTCACCTCACTTCCTTGGTGATGGAACTCTCTGAAATTGGGATCCAGGAAGCCAGGCACCCAGAGCCATTCCCAGTCCCAGTCCCAGTGGGCTCACTTGTTTGGATTTCCCAAGGACAGAGTCAGTCTTTCTTGGTACCCACTGATGTGAGGATGGCCAAATGCCAGGAAAGCTCTGCAGAGGGGCCTTTCCTGAGAAAGGAGGTAGTGGCTCACCGCTGGCTCCTGACAACTTCACAGAGTTGGCCAAGGAGGCCAGATGTGAGACAGGACAGGCCCTTTCGGGGGAACATAGTATGGCCCACCAGTCAGACGACACTCCGGGTAGTCACAGACCAACTTGGAAGGAGGTGCCTTTGTGGGTGTGGGTGTGAGTTTTTGGTATGGTCTCATGTTCTGAGAATAGGTAGGAAAGGCGGTTTGTTTGGTTTGGAGTGGACTGTTTCTAGTAAGGCTTTTGACAAGGTGAGTGTTTCTAGGTTTGTGTATCCCACTGTGTCCCTGGTTGTAGACATTAGAAAAGAGAATGCATCAATGGATGTGTCCTGTCTAGTAGAAAGCTTCCCAGCATTCATCCTGCCCAATTTATGAATGGACTGCGGCTTGCCTTATGGATGGGCAACACCTACTATCTTCCTAAGTTCCTGTTTTCTTCCTGAATTCTGGCCACTCTCCAGAATAGGCTCATGGTTTTGTGTCCAAGATATGTACCACCTGCAAGCTCGGTGGCATGGCCATGTACTGGATAGTTGAAAGGAATGGTGAGCATCTCAGAAAACTCAGATATCAGTGTGACCAGTAAAGTCTCCCTGGAGAAAGCCTGCTTTGGGCCTTTGGCTTACCTATTGTTCTGTTGCCCTGAATGTCAGGAAGGCCTTTGCCTCAGGGCACCCCTTTGTGAAGCCTGATGAAAACAGTTTTCAAATGGAAATGAATGGGCATCACCTGTGGCTCTTTGCTTAATTGCTTTGCAAAGGGATGTGTCTGAATCAGCCTCTTGGCCCTGTGTGAGGCTGTGGCTCATATTGTCATCCCCTGATGGATCCAAAAAAATATCCCATGTGTGCATCCAAAGCCAAATTGGCAGAAAAGCAGTCATGGTGGATGAGGTCTCTCGCCTTCCTCTGTAAGGTTCCTTACCTCCATCAAGTGAGAATAGGGATCCTTTGTGTCAAATGAGTCCTTCAAAGCCATGCAGAGGCTAGCCCATAGGTGCTTGGGTTTTCTCATGACTCCAGTTCACACAAAGAATCTATACCCGGCAGTCAGTAGGCCTCCAATTGGAGAAGTAGAGCAGTATTAAAGGCAGGCCTATTTGATCACTCCAGGTTCACAGGATGGGTGTCCAGTCCACCCTGACATTAGGCAAATGAGAGGCAAGGGAGCTTATTGTGGACACTGTCTTGGGCTGTGCCCCTCATGGAAACCTCCAGCCAGAGGTTATGATGAGTGTCTATATGGAAGAAGATGAGGGCCATGTGGCAGTGTTTTGGTTTGAATTGTGGTCATTGGTGTGGCAGTGGGAAGAAATGACTGGGCCCACCTGGGCTTGAACTCTGGTGTGATTCCCCTTCGAGACTGAGTTCTGGAACTGACCTCAGAGAAGTATTGCTGTGAATTGTGTTGGTATTTGAGGAGGCCATGCATGAGAGTCGCCCTTGGAAACTGAGATCTAGGCCCAGGCTGGCTTTCCACAGAGCACTGGGAATCTCAGCCCGGATATCACATGATTTTATTCTTAAAGACCTGGCAGCCATAGTTGAGAGTCCAAACACACGTGGACCTCACATTGTAGACCTCAATGGGCCTGGCTTCATGTGACCTTTTGGCCATTCTTTGGGTAGCCTTGTTTGTGAGAGTTCTCCAGAGCTTTCATTGAAATGAGCTTCCTCACCATTTAATGGTTCCTGAAGGAATGGAAACCCACAGTGCCTCCAACTTCATCCTTTAAAAATGGCTAGCTAGATAAATACCATGACATTTTTGAAATTCCCATGACCAGGTGGCACTGGAGAACCTTTGGATGTCCTGTTGCTGATCATGAGTGTACCAGACAGTGCCTTGATTGACTGGGTTTCATGAAAATGGTGTAAAACAGAGATGCCAGTAAGTTGGGGCCTGCTGAGTAGTGGGCCAAGAGCAGTGGTGTGCAGGTGTGTGATAAAACATCTGTGGTGGGGCCATGTGGATCTGCCATGGGCTTCCAAATGGCTTGTGACTGACATGGTGCAGTGAGCAGAACCTTCTATGTAAAGGCATCTTGTTATATGGAGAGGTTTCAGGGCAATGTTCAGAATCAGGTTGCTATGGTCAAGGGGGCAAGCTCTGTGGGATCGAAGACTGGCAGGTGCATTCTCCTAGGACCTTGACCCACCACACGTGACAGAACTCCCTCCAGCACTGTGTCCCAGTTGAACTCCTTGTATTTCCTGAAGCAAATTCCAAACTCCCAGTGCAGCAGCAAGAAACACCACGAAAAGTGGAGGATGACCAAATGGCTTCACAGTCCACACAGGGAGACACTTAGACCCCAGTGGCCACAGTTTACCTGCAAAGAGAGAATTCAGCACTTCTGCCTCATGTTCATTGGAAAATCAGAAACCATGTCCTCCAGGTCACATAGATGCAGACCAGGTTTGATGGTCTCACTACAAAGGAAGCTAAAGCTCCTGACAACAACATACATTCCAAGTGCCCAACCTCAGAGGCAGTTTCTCACAAAGACTTTAGGCCAGCAGAGCTCCACGTTTGTGGAGTGTTTACCCTGTCCCTTACTCATGGAAACTAGTCTACCACCTCCAAGGTTGTGAACTCCTGAGCATTTTCCATTCCACATATGTATTCACAGCATTTCTAACTCTTCTCATCAAATTGTGTCTTATTTATTGTGAAGGTAATGTCAAGGCAATGTTCTGGATGAGAGTGGGAAGATTTTTTTGTAGCACATATTGGCCTACACATTGGATTCATTTTCCTATTTTCCGTTCGAAATACTGAATCCCTGACACTAACCCATACCCTACTAGATTGTGACTACGAATACTAATATGATGGAGAAAAATAACTCAAACAGAATAGAAATACAGGCAGTTCAGAGGAGGCCTGGTGTATAGTTGGACTTGCCTTTTGCATTATAAAGGGTATGTGTTATAAATCTAGTCCAATTTAATAGAAATAGTTCTCCATGTGTTTTGAAAGTTAACAAATATGTGAATTCCTGTCTCCCTTTCTCTGTAGCCTATTCAGCAACATGCATTTTTACATGCACATATAGAATCCTACCTCCTATCCCACGTCCATTCTTGTGAGGTGCCTGACTTGGCAGATACAAATTGTGAGAAGAGATCACTCCTCCTAAACGCTGTTGGAACTGAAAATTCAACCTCCAGGTGAGCTTCCCACTTGAACAACATGATACATAAATACATGTTCAGTAAAATAAATATTTTTGGATCTGTGGATGATAAATATTTCATGATGAATTTCGATTGGCATATATATTTCTACTCTTTAATGTCTGTGTTTGTGTGTGTGTTTTTTTTGTATATATATATATACACACATACACACACTCTCCAGATTTTTCAAAATATGAAATGTATGTGTCATATTATATACTCCCTAAATTCATTCATGTTCATATATGTGGATTAATAATCAACTTTTCACAAGATTATTCTCAGAAATAGTCATCCACCTGAAATACATATTTGTTTCCTAGTGCTGAAATCCTAATATTTCTACAGTAACTGACCCAGTTTAACATGAATGCAAGTAGATTCCTATGGGACATGATGTGTGTTTTGACGTTCATTTTTATTCAACACTGGTACATTACTATTTCTTCAGTTGATGCACATCATAGGATATGTATTTCATCCTCAAGTTCACAAATTTCTAGGCATTTATTTCCCTTTCAATCACTTCCTGCTTCAGAACACATGTATTCCTCCACGTTTCTTGACTGGTCTTTTCATGAGACTTCTTTCCAAACACATTCTTTTCCATTTCCATAATCCCTTGTGAAGCAAAACTCACACCCCCTTCATGGTAAACCATAACCCCAATATCACCATTAGATGTATAACTGGTTAGAATGAATGGTTGTGTATCAATATTAGATTTCCTATATATTTTCAGATATCAATGCAATCCATTATTTAAATTGGAACCTGTTATACTATTTATTCACAGTATGGTCTATTCATGCGTTATCTCTATATTCATAGACCCAGGGTACACCTATTTGTACCCCCAAAGGCTAATTTATATGTCTTCAACATATTACTCCCAGAAATGGTGGAAGAAACACTCATGTCACCTGATCTACATATACATTTTATCACAGTGATATTCTGGACACAAAATGCAAAGGTCACACTTATGATTGCACCAAAGCCTCATTGGAAAGTGAGCATGGATTACTAAAAACATCCTTGTCCAGGTTGCCTAATGCTGTCAAATGTCAATGCTATTGTTGACTACACATTTGTTTCTTCCTAAGATGATATATTCAACCTCAACCCTGTTGAAAATGTCTAATCCACTCACTCACTTTATACTTTGCCTGATTTCCTAATGTCTCTATTGATATCTGCTTTCCTACATATGTTCCCCAGTTCATCATTGTGACTGACTCTTCACATGTGCTGACATTTACATTCACTCTCTAACCGACACCCTATTGCTAAAGAACTTTTGGTCCAAATTGTATACTCACTCTTCTTCCAAAACATACCAACTATCTTCCTAATCCTACCTACTATCCCTTTTTGACTGGATGTTCTCTTCTACATTCAATCATCCAAGGTACAAGGTCCTATGCCATTGTATATCGATTTATCTGAGACATCTGTGCAGAAAGTCATTCAAAGCTAAGTATCCCCATCAAGGGCCCAATGCCCTTCTGGCCTTCAAATCTTACTTGGATTTCTGTTTTCATACATATATTTCACCTATATATTATTATAAATATCGCAGGTTCCCAATACCATTCTTCATCCAGCAGAGTGATTCCTAAGCCACATCAAACAGGTTCTTAACCCTAACCATACACTCTTCCCTCAATCTAACTTTACAGAAGAGCAGGGACAGAGTGGGTCTTACAATACAGGAATGTGGGGGATTTTCCACCTGCTGAGAACCTCAAAGGTCCATGCAGAAATGATACCTGGAGAAGATGTAGGCAGCTATGAAGGGCCTGAGAGAGCAGAAGTCATCTTCCATGGCAAACAACCTGGTCAGGATGAAGTGTTGTGTCTGAATGAACCTCTCTCTTCTTAATGTAGACAAGGTGGACCAAAGCAGGCCTGTGTGGAGAGCTGTTCCTTGGTGCCTATGGTTGATATGCCATTCTAACTTGTGAAAGTGTCACAGGAAGGAGGGGCAGCCTCCATCTCATGGGAGCCTTGGAAGCAACTGTTAGGACACAGTGGTTGCCAAGGCAGTGACCTCATTCAGTTCCTGAAGGAAGTGACCTCACCTCACTTCCTTGGTGATGGAACTCTCTGATCTTGGGATCCAGGAAGCCAGGCACCCAGAGCCAGTCCCAGTCCCAGTCCCAGTGGGCTCACTTGTTTGGATTTACCAAGGACAGAGTCAGTCTTTCTTGGTACCCACTGATGTGAGGATTGCCAAATGCCAGGAAAGCTCTGCAGAGGGGCCTTTCCTGAGAAAGCAGGTAGTGGCTCACCGCTGGCTCCTGACAACTTCACAGAGTTGGCCAAGGAGGCCAGATGTGAGACAGGACAGGCCCTTTCGGGGGAACATAGTATGGCCCACCAGTCAGATGACACTCTGGGTAGTCACAGACCAACTTGGAAGGAGGTGCCTTTGTGGGTGTGGGTGTGAGTTTGTGGTTTGGTCTCATGTTCTGAGAATAGGTAGGAAAGGCGGTTTGTTTGGTTTGGAGTGGACTGTTTCTAGTAAGGCTTTTGACAAGGCGAGTGTTTCTATGTTTGTGTATCCCACTGTGTCCCTGGTTGTAGACATTAGAAAAGAGAATGCATCAATGGATGTGTCCTGTCTAGTAGAAAGCTTCCCAGCATTCATCCTGCCCAATTTATGAATGGACTGCGGCTTGCCTTATGGATGGGCAACACCTACTATCTTCCTAAGTTCCTGTTTTCTTCCTGAATTCTGGCCACTCTCCAGAATAGGCTCATGGTTTTGTGTCCAAGATATGTACCACCTGCAAGCTCGGTGGCATGGCCATGTACTGGATAGTTGAAAGGAATGGTGAGCATCTCAGAAAACTCAGATATCAGTGTGACCAGTAAAGTCTCCCTGGAGAAAGCCTGCTTTGGGCCTTTGGCTTACCTATTGTTCTGTTGCCCTGAATGTCAGGAAGGCCTTTGCCTCAGGGCACCCCTTTGTGAAGCCTGAGGAAAACAGTTTTCAAATGGAAATGAATGGGCATCACCTGTGGTTCTTTGCTTAATTGCTTTGCAAAGGGATGTGTCTGAATCAGCCTCTTGGCCCTGTGTGAGGCTGTGGCTTAGATTGTCAGCACCTTATGGATCCAAAGAAAGATCCCATGTGTGCATCCAAAGCCAAATTGGCACAAAAGCAGTCATGGTGGATGAAGTCTCTCGCCTTCCTCTGTAAGGTTCCTGACCTCCATCAAGTGAGAATAGGGATCCTTTGTGTCAAATGAGTTCTTCAAAGCCCTGCAGAGGCTAGCCCATAGGTGCTTGGGTTTTCTCATGACTCCAGTTCACACAAAGAATCTATACCGGGCAGTCAGTAGGCCTCCAATTGGAGAAGTAGAGCAGTATTAACGGCAGGCCTATTTGATCATTCCAGGTTCACAGGAAGGGTGTCCAGTCCACCCTGACATTAGGCAAATGAGAGGCAAGGGAGCTTATTGTGGACACTGTCTTGGGCTGTGCCCCTCATGGAAACCTCCAGCCAGAGGTTATGATGAGTGTCTATATGGAAGAAGATGAGGGCCATGTGGCAGTGTTTTGGTTTGAATTGTGGTCATTGGTGTGGCAGTGTGAAGAAATGACTGGGTCCACCTGGGCTTGAACTCTGGTGTGATTCCCCTTCGAGACTGAGTTCTGGAACTGACCTCAGAGAAGTATTGCCGTGAATTGTGTCGGGATGTTAGAAGGCCACGCATGAGAGTCGCCCTTGGAAACTGAGATCTAGGCCCAGGCTGGCTTTCCACAGAGCACTGGGAATCTCAGCCCGGATATCACATGATTTTATTCTTAAAGACCTGGCAGCCATCCTGGAGAGTCCAAACACAAGTGGACCACACATTGTAGACCTCAATGGGCCTGGCTTCCTGTGACCTTTTGGCCACTCTTTGGGAAGCCTTGTTTGTGAGAGTTCTCCAGAGCTTTCGTTGAAATGAGCTTGCTCACCATTTAATGGTTCCTGAAGGAATGGAAACCCACAGTGCCTCCAACTTCATCCTTCAAAAATGGCTAGCTAGATAAATACCATGACATTTTTGAAATTCCCATGACCAGGTGGCACTGGAGAACTTTGGATGACCTGTTGCTGATCATGAGTGTACCAGACAGTGCCTTGATTGACTGGGTTTCATGAAAATGGTGTAAAACAGAGATGCCAGTAAGTTGGGGCCCGCTGAGTAGTGGGCCTAGAGCAGTGGTGTGCAGGTGTGTGATAAAACATCTGTGGTGGGGCCATGTGGATCTGCCATTGGCTTCCAAATGGCTTGTGACTGACATGGTGCAGTGAGCAGACCCTTCTTTGTAAAGGCATCTTGTTATATGGAGAGGTTTCAGGGCAATGTTCAGAATCAGGTTGCTATGGTCAAGGGGGCAAGCTCTGTGGGATAGAAGCCTGGCTGGTGCATTCTCCTAGGACCTTGACCCACCACACGTGACAGAACTCCCTCCAGCACTGTGTCCCAGTTGAACTCCTTGTATTTCCTGAAGCAAATTCCAGACTTACAGTGCAGCAGCAAGAAACACCACGAAAAGTGGAGGATGACCAAATTGCTTCACAGTCCACACAGGGAGACACTTAGACCCCAGTGGCCACAGTTTACCTGCAAAGAGAGAATTCAGCACTTCTGCCTCATGTTCATTGGAAAATCAGAAACCATGTCCTCCAGGTCACCTAGATGCAGACCAGGTTTGATGGTCTCACTACAAAGGAAGCTAAAGCTCCTGACAACAACATATATTTCAAGTGCCCAACCTAAGTGGCAGTTTCTCACAAAGTCTTTAGGCCAGCAGAGCTCCACGTTTGTGGAGTGTTTACCCTGTCATTTACTCATGGACACTTGTCTACCACCTCCAAGGTTGTGAACTCCTGAGCATTTTCCATTCCACATATGTATTCACAGCATTTCTAACTCTTCTCCTCAAATTGTGTCTTATTTATTGCGAAGGTAATGTCAAGACAATGTTCTGCATGAGAGTGGGAAGATTTTTTGCAGCACATATTGGCCTACACATTGGATTCATTTTCCTATTTTCCATTCGAAATACTGAATCCCTGACACTAATCCATACCCTACTAGATTGTGACTACGAATACTAATATGATGGAGAAAAATAACTCAAACAGAATAGAAATACAGGCAGTTCAGAGGAGGCCTGGTGTATAGTTGGACTGGCCTTTTGCATTATAAAGGGTAGGTGTTATAAATCTAGTCCAATTTAATAGAAATAGTTCTCCATGTGTTTTGAAAGTTAACAAATATGTGAATTCCTGTCTCCCTTTCTCTGTAGCCTATTCAGCAACAAGCATTTTTACATGCACATATAGAATCCTACCTCCCATCCCACGTCCATTCTTGTGAGGTGGCTGACTTAGCAGATACAAATTGTGAGAAGAGATCACTCCTCCTAAGCGCTGTTGGAACTGAGAATTCAACCTCTACGTGAGCTTCCCACTTGAACAACATGATACATAAATACATGTTCAGTAAAATAAATATTTTTGGATCTGTGGATGATAAATATTTCATGATGAATTTCGATTGGCATATATATTTCTACACTTTAATGTCTGTGTTTATGTGTGTGTGTTTTTTTTGTATATATATATATATATATATATATATATATATATATATATATATATACACACACATACACACACTCTCCAGATTTTTCAAAATATGAAATGTATGTGTCATATTATATACTCCCTAAATTCATTCATGTTCATATATGTGGATTTATAATCAACTTTTCACAAGATTATTCTCAGAAATAGTCATCCACCTGAAATACATATTTGTTTCCTAGTGCTGAAATCCTAATATTTCTACAGTAACTGACCCAGTTTAACATGAATGCAAGTAGATTCCTATGGGACATGATGTGTGTTTTGACATTCATTTTTATTCAACACTGGTACATTACTATTTCTTCAGTTGATGCACATCATGGGATATGTATTTCATCCTCAAGTTCACAAATTTCTAGGCATTTATTTCCCTTTCAATCACTTCCTGCTTCAGAACACATGTATTCCTCCACGTTTCTTGACTGGTCTTTTCATGAGACTTCTTTCCAAACACATTCTTTTCCATTTCCATAATCCCTTGTGAAGCAAAACTCACACCCCCTTCATGGTAAACCATAACCCCAATATCACCATTAGATGTATAACTGGTTAGAATGAATGGTTGTGTATCAATATTAGATTTCCTATATATTTTCAGATATCAATGCAATCCATTATTTAAATTGGAACCTGTTATACTATTTATTCACAGTATGATCTATTCATGCATTATCTCTATATTCATAGACCCAGGGTACACCTATTTGTACCCCCAAAGGCTAATTTATATGTCTTCAACATATTACTCCCAGAAATGGTGGAAGAAACACTCATGTCACCTGATCTACATATACATTTTATCACAGTGATATTCTGGACACAAAATGCAAAGGTCACACTTATGATTGCACCAAAGCCTCATTGGAAAGTGAGCATGGATTACTAAAAACATCCTTCTCTAGGTTGCCTAATGCTGTCAAATGTCAATGCTATTGGTGACTACACATTTGTTTCTTCCTAAGATGATATATTCAACCTCAACCCTATTGAAAATGTCTAATCCACTCACTCACTTTATACTTTGCCTGATTTCCTAATGTCTCTATTGATATCTGCTTTCCTACATATGTTCCCCAGTTCATCATTGTGACTGACTCTTCACATGTGCTGACGTTTACATTCACTCTCTAACAGACACCCTATTGCTAAAGAACTTTTGGTCCAAATTGTATACTCACTCTTCTTCCAAAACATACCAACTATCTTCCTAATCCTACCTACTATCCCTTTTTGACTGGATGTTCTCTTCTACATTCAATCATCCAAGGTACAAGGTCCTATGCCATTGTATATCGATTTATCTGAGACATCTGTGCAGAAAGTCATTCAAAGCTAAGTATCCCCATCAAGGGCCCAATGCCCTTCTGGCCTTCAAATCTTACTTGGATTTCTGTTTTCATACATATATTTCACCTATATATTATTATAAATATCGCAGGTTCCCAATACCATTCTTCATCCAGCAGAGTGATTCCTAAGCCACATCAAACAGGTTCTTAACCCTAACCATACACTCTTCCCTCAATCTAACTTTACAGAAGAGCAGGGACAGAGTGGGTCTTACAATACAGGAATGTGGGGGATTTTCCACCTGCTGAGAACCTCAAAGGTCCATGCAGAAATGATACCTGGAGAAGATGTAGGCAGCTATGAAGGGCCTGAGAGAGCAGAAGTCATCTTCCATGGCAAACAACCTGGTCAGGATGAAGTGTTGTGTCTGAATGAACCTCTCTCTTCTTAATGTAGACAAGGTGGACCAAAGCAGGCCTGTGTGGAGAGCTGTTCCTTGGTGCCTATGGTTGATATGCCATTCTAACTTGTGAAAGTGTCACAGGAAGGAGGGGCAGCCTCCATCTCATGGGAGCCTTGGAAGCAACTGTTAGGACACAGTGGTTGCCAAGGCAGTGACCTCATTCAGTTCCTGAAGGAAGTGACCTCACCTCACTTCCTTGGTGATGGAACTCTCTGATCTTGGGATCCAGGAAGCCAGGCACCCAGAGCCAGTCCCAGTCCCAGTCCCAGTGGGCACACTTGTTTGGATTTACCAAGGACAGAGTCAGTCTTTCTTGGTACCCACTGATGTGAGGATTGCCAAATGCCAGGAAAGCTCTGCAGAGGGGCCATTCCTGAGAAAGCAGGTAGTGGCTCACTGCTGGCTCCTGACAACTTCACAGAGTTGGCCAAGGAGGCCAGATGTGAGACAGGACAGGCCCTTTCGGGGGAACATAGTATGGCCCACCAGTCAGATGACACTCTGGGTAGTCACAGACCAAGTTGGAAGGAGGTGCCTTTGTGGGTGTGGGTGTGAGTTTGTGGTTTGGTCTCATGTTCTGAGAATAGGTAGGAAAGGCGGTTTGTTTGGTTTGGAGTGGACTGTTTCTAGTAAGGCTTTTGACAAGGCGAGTGTTTCTATGTTTGTGTATCCCACTGTGTCCCTGGTTGTAGACATTAGAAAAGAGAATGCATCAATGGATGTGTCCTGTCTAGTAGAAAGCTTCCCAGCATTCATCCTGCCCAATTTATGAATGGACTGCGGCTTGCCTTATGGATGGGCAACACCTACTATCTTCCTAAGTTCCTGTTTTCTTCCTGAATTCTGGCCACTCTCCAGAATAGGCTCATGGTTTTGTGTCCAAGATATGTACCACCTGCAAGCTCGGTGGCATGGCCATGTACTGGATAGTTGAAAGGAATGGTGAGCATCTCAGAAAACTCAGCTATCAGTGTGACCAGTAAAGTCTCCCTGGAGAAAGCCTGCTTTGGGCCTTTGGCTTACCTATTGTTCTGTTGCCCTGAATGTCAGGAAGGCCTTTGCCTCAGGGCACCCCTTTGTGAAGCCTGAGGAAAACAGTTTTCAAATGGAAATGAATGGGCATCACCTGTGGTTCTTTGCTTAATTGCTTTGCAAAGGGATGTGTCTGAATCAGCCTCTTGGCCCTGTGTGAGGCTGTGGCTTAGATTGTCAGCACCTTATGGATCCAAAGAAAGATCCCATGTGTGCATCCAAAGCCAAATTGGCACAAAAGCAGTCATGGTGGATGAAGTCTCTCGCCTTCCTCTGTAAGGTTCCTGACCTCCATCAAGTGAGAATAGGGATCCTTTGTGTCAAACGAGTTCTTCAAAGCCCTGCAGAGGCTAGCCCATAGGTGCTTGTGTTTTCTCATGACTCCAGTTCACACAAAGAATCTATACCGGGCAGTCAGTAGGCCTCCAATTGGAGAAGTAGAGCAGTATTAACGGCAGGCCTATTTGATCACTCCAGGTTCACAGGAAGGGTGTCCAGTCCACCCTGACATTAGGCAAATGAGAGGCAAGGGAGCTTATTGTGGACACTGTCTTGGGCTGTGCCCCTCATGGAAACCTCCAGCCAGAGGTTATGATGAGTGTCTATATGGAAGAAGATGAGGGCCATGTGGCAGTGTTTTGGTTTGAATTGTGGTGTGGCAGTGGGAAGAGGTGACTGGGTCCACCTGGGCTTGAACTCTGGTGTGATTCCCCTTCGAGACTGAGTTCTGGAACTGACCTCAGAGAAGTATTGCCGTGAATTGTGTCGGGATGTTAGAAGGCCACGCTTGAGAGTCACCCTTGGAAACTGAGATCTAGGCCCAGGCTGGCTTTCCACAGAGCACTGGGAATCTCAGCCCGGATATCACATGATTTTATTCTTAAAGACCTGGCAGCCATAGTTGAGAGTCCAAACACACGTGGACCTCACATTGTAGACCTCAATGGGCCTGGCTTCATGTGACCTTTTGGCCATTCTTTGGGTAGCCTTGTTTGTGAGAGTTCTCCAGAGCTTTCATTGAAATGAGCTTCCTCACCATTTAATGGTTCCTAAAGGAATGGAAACCCACAGGGCCTCCAACTTCATCCTTTAAAAATGGCTAGCTAGATAAATACCATGACATTTTTGAAATTCCCATGACCAGGTGGCACTGGAGAACCTTTGGATGTCCTGTTGCTGATCATGAGTTTACCAGACAGTGCCGTGATTGACTGGGTTTCATGAAAATGGTGTAAAACAGAGATGCCAGTAATTTCGGGCCTGCTGAGTAGTGGGCCTAGAGCAGTGGTGTGCAGGTGTGTGATAAAACATCTGTGGTGGGGCCATGTGGATCTGCCATTGGCTTCCAAATGGCTTGTGACTGACATGGTGCAGTGAGCAGACCCTTCTATGTAAAGGCATCTTGTTATATGGAGAGGTTTCAGGGCAATGTTCAGAATCAGGTTGCTATGGTCAAGGGGGCAAGCTCTGTGGGATAGAAGCCTGGCTGGTGCATTCTCCTAGGACCTTGACCCACCACACGTGACAGAACTCCCTCCAGCACTGTGTCCCAGTTGAACTCCTTGTATTTCCTGAAGCAAATTCCAGACTTCCAGTGCAGCAGCAAGAAACACCACGAAAAGTGGAGGATGACCAAATGGCTTCACAGTCCACACAGGGAGACACTTAGACCCCAGTGGCCACACTTTACCTGCAAAGAGAGAATTCAGCACTTCTGCCTCATGTTCATTGGAAAATCAGAAACCATGTCATCCAGGTCACCTAGATGCAGACCAGGTTTGATGGTCAAACTACAAAGGAAGCTAAAGCTCCTGACAACAACATATATTTCAAGTGCCCAACCTAAGTGGCAGTTTCTCACAAAGTCTTTAGGCCAGCAGAGCTCCATGTTTGTGGAGTGTTTACCCTGTCATTTACTCATGGACACTTGTCTACCACCTCCAAGGTTGTGAACTCCTGAGCATTTTCCATTCCACATATGTATTCACAGCATTTCTAACTCTTCTCCTCAAATTGTGTCTTATTTATTGCGAAGGTAATGTCAAGGCAATGTTCTGGATGAGAGTGGGAAGATTTTTTTGTAGCACATATTGGCCTACACATTGGATTCATTTTCCTATTTTCCGTTCGAAATACTGAATCCCTGACACTAACCCATACCCTACTAGATTGTGACTATGAATACTAATATGATGGAGAAAAATAACTCAAACAGAATAGAAATACAGGCAGTTCAGAAAAGGCCTGTGTATACTTGGACTGGCCTTTTGCATTATAAAGGGTAGGTGTTATAAATCTAGTCCAATTTAATAGAAATAGTTCTCCATGTGTTTTGAAAGTTAACAAATATGTGAATTCCTGTCTCCCTTTCTCTGTAGCCTATTCAGCAACATGCATTTTTACATGCACATATAGAATCCTACCTCCTATCCCTCGTCCATTCTTGTGAGGTGGCTGACTTGGCAGATACAAATTGTGAGAAGAGATCACTCCTCCTAAATGCTGTTGGAACAGAGAATTCAACCTCCAGGTGAGCTTCCCACTTGAACAACATGATACATAAATACATGTTCAGTAAAATAAATATTTTTGGATCTGTGGATGATAAATATTTCATGATGAATTTTGATTGGATATATATTTCTACTCTTTAATGTCTATGTTTGTGTGTGTTTTTTATATATATATATATATATATATATATATATATATATATATATATATATACACACATACACACACTCTCCAGATTTTTCAAAATATGAAATGTATGTGTCATATTATATACTCCCTAAATTCATTCATGTTCATATATGGGGATTTATAATCAACTTTTCACAAGATTATTCTCAGAAATAGTCATCCACCTGAAATACATATTTGTTTCCTAGTGCTGAAATCCTAATATTTCTACAGTAACTGACCCAGTTTAACATGAATGCAAGTAGATTCCTATAGGACATGATGTGTATTTTGACGTTCATTTTTATTCAACACTGGTACATTACTATTTCTTCAGTTGATGCACATCATAGGATATGTATTTCATCCTCAAGTTCACAAATTTCTAGGCATTTATTTCCCTTTCAATCACTTCCTGCTTCAGAACACATGTATTCCTCCACGTTTCTTGACTGGTCTTTTCATGAGACTTCTTTCCAAACACATTCTTTTCCATTTCCATAATCCCTTGTGAAGCAAAACTCACACCCCCTTCATGGTAAACCATAACCCCAATATCACCATTAGATGTAAAACTGGTTAGAATGAATGGTTGTGTATCAATATTAGATTTCCTATATATTTTCAGATATCAATGCAATCCATTATTTAAATTGGAACCTGTTATACTATTTATTCACAGTATGGTCTATTCATGCGTTATCTCTATATTCATAGACCCAGGGTACACCTATTTGTACCCCCAAAGGCTAATTTATATGTCTTCAACATATTACTCCCAGAAATGGTGGAAGAAACACTCATGTCACCTGATCTACATATACATTTTATCACAGTGATATTCTGGACACAAAATGCAAAGGTCACACTTATGATTGCACCAAAGCCTCATTGGAAAGTGAGCATGGATTACTAAAAACATCCTTGTCCAGGTTGCCTAATGCTGTCAAATATCAATGCTATTGGTGACTACACATTTGTTTCTTCCTAAGATGATATATTCAACCTCAACCCTATTGAAAATGTCTAATCCACTCACTCACTTTATACTTTGCCTGATTTCCTAATGTCTCTATTGATATCTGCTTTCCTACATATGTTCCCCAGTTCATCATTGTGACTGACTCTTCACATGTGCTGACGTTTACATTCACTCTCTAACAGACACCTTATTGCTAAAGAACTTTTGGTCCAAATTGTATACTCACTCTTCTTCCAAAACATACCAACTATCTTCCTAATCCTACCTACTATCCCTTTTTGACTGGATGTTCTCTTCTACATTCAATCATCCAAGGTACAAGGTCCTATGCCATTGTATATCGATTTATCTGAGACATCTGTGCAGAAAGTCATTCAAAGCTAAGTATCCCAATCAAGGGCCCAATGCCCTTCTGGCCTTCAAATCTTACTTGGATTTCTGTTTTCATACATACATTTCACCTATATATTATTATAAATATTGCAGGTTCCCAATACCATTCTTCATCCAGCAGAGTGATTCCTAAGCCACATCAAACAGGTTCTTAACCCTAACCATACACTCTTCCCTCAATCTATCTTTACAGAAGAGCAGGGACAGAGTGGGTCTTACAATACAGGAATGTGGGGGATTTTCCACCTGCTGAGAACCTCAAAGGTCCATGCAGAAATGATACCTGGAGAAGATGTAGGCAGCTATGAAGGGCCTGAGAGAGCAGAAGTCATCTTCCATGGCAAACTACCTGGTCAGGATGAAGGGATGTGTCTGAATGAACCTCACTCTTCTTAATGTAGACAAGATGGAACAAAGCAGGCCTGTGTGGAGAGCTGTTCCTTGGTGCCTGTGGTTGATATTCCATTCTAACTTGTGAAAGTGTTACAGGAAGGAGGGGCAGCCTCCATCTCATGGGAGCCTTGGAAGCAACTGTTAGGACACAGTGGTTGCCAAGGCAGTGACCTCATTCAGTTCCTGTAGGAAGTGACCTCACCTCACTTCCTTGGTGATGAAACTCTCTGAACTTGGGATCCAGGAAGCCAGGCACCCAGAGCCAGTCCCAGTCCCAGTCCCAGTGGGCTCACTTGTTTGGATTTACCAAGGACAGAGTCAGTCTTTCTTGGTACCCACTGATGTGAGGATTGCCAAATGCCAGGAAAGCTCTGCAGAGGGGCCTTTCCTGAGAAAGCAGGTAGTGGCTCACTGCTGGCTCCTGACAACTTCACAGAGTTGGCCAAGGAGGCCAGATGTGAGACAGGACAGGCCCTTTCGGGGGAACATAGTATGGCCCACCAGTCAGATGACACTCTGGGTAGTCACAGACCAACTTGGAAGGAGGTGCCTTTGTGGGTGTGGGTGTGAGTTTGTGGTTTGGTCTCATGTTCTGAGAATAGGTAGGAAAGGCGGTTTGTTTGGTTTGGAGTGGACTGTTTCTAGTAAGGCTTTTGACAAGGCGAGTGTTTCTATGTTTGTGTATCCCACTGTGTCCCTGGTTGTAGACATTAGAAAAGAGAATGCATCAATGGATGTGTCCTGTCTAGTAGAAAGCTTCCCAGCATTCATCCTGCCCAATTTATGAATGGACTGCGGCTTGCCTTATGGATGGGCAACACCTACTATCTTCCTAAGTTGGTGTTTTCTTCCTGAATTCTGGCCACTCTCCAGAATAGGCTCATGGTTTTGTGTCCAAGATATGTACCACCTGCAATCTCGGTGGCATGGCCATGTACTGGATAGTTGAAAGGAATGGTGAGCATCTCAGAAAACTCAGATATCAGTGTGACCAGTAAAGTCTCCCTGGAGAAAGCCTGCTTTGGGCCTTTGGCTTACCTATTGTTCTGTTGCCCTGAATGTCAGGAAGGCCTTTGCCTCAGGGCACCCCTTTGTGAAGCCTGAGGAAAACAGTTTTCAAATGGAAATGAATGGGCATCACCTGTGGTTCTTTGCTTAATTGCTTTGCAAAGGGATGTGTCTGAATCAGCCTCTTGGCCCTGTGTGAGGCTGTGGCTTAGATTGTCAGCACCTTATGGATCCAAAGAAAGATCCCATGTGTGCATCCAAAGCCAAATTGGCACAAAAGCAGTCATGGTGGATGAAGTCTCTCGCCTTCCTCTGTAAGGTTCCTGACCTCCATCAAGTGAGAATAGGGATCCTTTGTGTCAAACGAGTTCTTCAAAGCCCTGCAGAGGCTAGCCCATAGGTGCTTGGGTTTTCTCATGACTCCAGTTCACACAAAGAATCTATACCGGGCAGTCAGTAGGCCTCCAATTGGAGAAGTAGAGCAGTATTAACGGCAGGCCTATTTGATCACTCCAGGTTCACAGGAAGGGTGTCCAGTCCACCCTGACATTAGGCAAATGAGAGGCAAGGGAGCTTATTGTGGACACTGTCTTGGGCTGTGCCCCTCATGGAAACCTCCAGCCAGAGGTTATGATGAGTGTCTATATGGAAGAAGATGAGGGCCATGTGGCAGTGTTTTTGTTTGAATTGTGGTCATTGGTGTGGCAGTGGGAAGAAATGACTGGGTCCACCTGGGCTTGAACTCTGGTGTGATTCCCCTTGGAGACTGAGTTCTGGAACTGACCTCAGAGAAGTATTGCCGTGAATTGTGTCGGGATGTTAGAAGGCCACGCATGAGAGTCACCCTTGGAAACTGAGATCTAGGCCCAGGCTGGCTTTCCACAGAGCACTGGGAATCTCAGCCCGGATATCACATGATTTTATTCTTAAAGACCTGGCAGCCATCGTGGAGAGTCCAAACCCACGTTGACCACACATTGTAGACCTCAATGGGCCTGGCTTCCTGTGACCTTTTGGCCACTCTTTGGGAAGCCTTGTTTGTGAGAGTTCTCCAGAGCTTTCGTTGAAATGAGCTTCCTCACCATTTAATGGTTCCTGAAGGAATGGAAACCCACAGTGCCTCCAACTTCATCCTTTAAAAATGGCTAGCTAGATAAATACCATGACATTTTTGAAATTCCCATGACCAGGTGGCACTGGAGAACCTTTGGATGTCCTGTTGCTGATCATGAGTGTACCAGACAGTGCCTTGATTGACTGGGTTTCATGAAAATGGTGTAAAACAGAGATGCCAGTAAGTTGGGGCCCGCTGAGTAGTGGGCCTAGAGCAGTGGTGTGCAGGTGTGTGATAAAACATCTGTGGTGGGGCCATGTGGATCTGCCATTGGCTTCCAAATGGCTTGTGACTGACATGGTGCAGTGAGCAGACCCTTCTATGTAAAGGCATCTTGTTATATGGAGAGGTTTCAGGGCAATGTTCAGAATCAGGTTGCTATGGTCAAGGGGGCAAGCTCTGTGGGATAGAAGCCTGGCTGGTGCATTCTCCTAGGACCTTGACCCACCACACGTGACAGAACTCCCTCCAGCACTGTGTCCCAGTTGAACTCCTTGTATTTCCTGAAGCAAATTCCAGACTTACAGTGCAGCAGCAAGAAACACCACGAAAAGTGGAGGATGACCAAATGGCTTCACAGTCCACACAGGGAGACACTTAGACCCCAGTGGCCACAGTTTACCTGCAAAGAGAGAATTCAGCACTTCTGCCTCATGTTCATTGGAAAATCAGAAACCATGTCCTCCAGGTCACCTAGATGGAGACCAGGTTTGATGGTCTCACTACAAAGGAAGCTAAAGCTCCTGACAACAACATATATTTCCATTGCCCAACCTCAGTGTCAGTTTCTCACAAAGTCTTTAGGCCAGCAGAGCTCCATGTTTGTGGAGTGTTTACCCTGTCCCTTACTCATGGAAACTAGTCTACCACCTCCAAGGTTGTGAACTCCTGAGCATTTTCCATTCCACATATGTATTCACAGCATTTCTAACTCTTCTCATCAAATTGTGTCTTATTTATTGTGAAGGTAATGTCAAGGCAATGTTCTGGATGAGAGTGGGAAGATTTTTTTGTAGCACATATTGGCCTACACATTGGATTCATTTTCCTATTTTCCGTTCGAAATACTGAATCCCTGACACTAACCCATACCCTACTAGATTGTGACTACGAATACTAATATGATGGAGAAAAATAACTCAAACAGAATAGAAATACAGGCAGTTCAGAGGAGGCCTGGTGTATAGTTGGACTGGCCTTTTGCATTATAAAGGGTATGTGTTATAAATCTAGTCCAATTTAATAGAAATAGTTCTCCATGTGTTTTGAAAGTTAACAAATATGTGAATTCCTGTCTCCCTTTCTCTGTAGCCTATTCAGCAACATGCATTTTTACATGCACATATAGAATCCTACCTCCTATCCCACGTCCATTCTTGTGAGGTGCCTGACTTGGCAGATACAAATTGTGAGAAGAGATCACTCCTCCTAAACGCTGTTGGAACTGAAAATTCAGCCTCCAGGTGAGCTTCCCACTTGAACAACATGATACATAAATACATGTTCAGTAAAATAAATATTTTTGGATCTGTGGATGATAAATATTTCATGATGAATATCGATTGGCATATATATTTCTACTCTTTAATGTCTGTGTTTGTGTGTGTGTTTTTTTTGTATATATATATATACACACATACACACACTCTCCAGATTTTTCAAAATATGAAATGTATGTGTCATATTATATACTCCCTAAATTCATTCATGTTCATATATGTGGATTAATAATCAACTTTTCACAAGATTATTCTCAGAAATAGTCATCCACCTGAAATACATATTTGTTTCCTAGTGCTGAAATCCTAATATTTCTACAGTAACTGACCCAGTTTAACATGAATGCACGTAGATTCCTATGGGACATGATGTGTGTTTTGACGTTCATTTTTATTCAACACTGGTACATTACTATTTCTTCAGTTGATGCACATCATAGGATATGTATTTCATCCTCAAGTTCACAAATTTCTAAGCATTTATTTCCCTTTCAATCACTTCCTGCTTCAGAACACATGTATTCCTCCACGTTTCTTGACTGGTCTTTTCATGAGACTTCTTTCCAAACACATTCTTTTCCATTTCCATAATCCCTTGTGAAGCAAAACTCACACCCCCTTCATGGTAAACCATAACCCCAATATCACCATTAGATGTATAACTGGTTAGAATGAATGGTTGTGTATCAATATTAGATTTCCTATATATTTTCAGATATCAATGCAATCCATTATTTAAATTGGAACCTGTTGTACTATTTATTCACAGTATGGTCTATTCATGCGTTATCTCTATATTCATAGACCCAGGGTACACCTATTTGTACCCCCAAAGGCTAATTTATATGTCTTCAACATATTACTCCCAGAAATGGTGGAAGAAACACTCATGTCACCTGATCTACATATACATTTTATCACAGTGATATTCTGGACACAAAATGCAAAGGTCACACTTATGATTGCACCAAAGCCTCATTGGAAAGTGAGCATGGATTACTAAAAACATCCTTGTCCAGGTTGCCTAATGCTGTCAAATGTCAATGCTATTGGTGACTACACATTTGTTTCTTCCTAAGATGATATATTCAACCTCAACCCTGTTGAAAATGTCTAATCCACTCACTCACTTTATACTTTGCCTGATTTCCTAATGTCTCTATTGATATCTGCTTTCCTACATATGTTCCCCAGTTCATCATTGTGACTGACTCTTCACATGTGCTGACGTTTACATTCACTCTCTAACCGACACCCTATTGCTAAAGAACTTTTGGTCCAAATTGTATACTCACTCTTCTTCCAAAACATACCAACTATCTTCCTAATCCTACCTACTATCCCTTTTTGACTGGATGTTCTCTTCTACATTCAATCATCCAAGGTACAAGGTCCTATGCCATAGTATATCGATTTATCTGAGACATCTGTGCAGAAAGTCATTCAAAGCTAAGTATCCCCATCAAGGGCCCAATGCCCTTCTGGCCTTCAAATCTTACTTGGATTTCTGTTTTCATACATATATTTCATCTATATATTATTATAAATATCGCAGGTTCCCAATACCATTCTTCATCCAGCAGAGTGATTCCTAAGCCACATCAAACAGGTTCTTAACCCTAACCATACACTCTTCCCTCAATCTAACTTTACAGAAGAGCAGGGACAGAGTGGGTCTTACAATACAGGAATGTGGGGGATTTTCCACCTGCTGAGAACCTCAAAGTTCTATGCAGAAATGATACCTGGAGAAGATGTAGGCAGCTATGAAGGTCCTGAGAGAGCAGAAGTCATCTTCCATGGCAAACAACCTGGTCAGGATGAAGTGTTGTGTCTGAATGAACCTCTCTCTTCTTAATGTAGACAAGGTGGACCAAAGCAGGCCTGTGTGGAGAGCTGTTCCTTGGTGCCTATGGTTGATATGCCATTCTAACTTGTGAAAGTGTCACAGGAAGGAGGGGCAGCCTCCATCTCATGGGAGCCTTGGAAGCAACTGTTAGGACACAGTGGTTGCCAAGGCAGTGACCTCATTCAGTTCCTGAAGGAAGTGACCTCACCTCACTTCCTTGGTGATGGAACTCTCTGATCTTGGGATCCAGGAAGCCAGGCACCCAGAGCCAGTCCCAGTCCCAGTCCCAGTGGGCACACTTGTTTGGATTTACCAAGGACAGAGTCAGTCTTTCTTGGTACCCACTGATGTGAGGATTGCCAAATGCCAGGAAAGCTCTGCAGAGGGGCCTTTCCTGAGAAAGCAGGTAGTGGCTCACTGCTGGCTCCTGACAACTTCACAGAGTTGGCCAAGGAGGCCAGATGTGAGACAGGACAGGCCCTTTCAGGGGAACATAGTATGGCCCACCAGTCAGATGACACTCTGGGTAGTCACAGACCAACTTGGAAGGAGGTGCCTTTGTGGGTGTGGGTGTGAGTTTGTGGTTTGGTCTCATGTTCTGAGAATAGGTAGGAAAGGCGGTTGGTTTTCTTTGGAGTGGACTGTTTCTAGTAAGGCTTTTGACAAGGCGAGTGTTTCTATGTTTGTGTATCCCACTGTGTCCCTGGTTGTAGACATTAGAAAAGAGAATGCATCAATGGATGTGTCCTGTCCAGTAGAAAGCTTCCCAGCATTCATCCTGCCCAATTTATGAATGGACTGCGGCTTGCCTTATGGATGGGCAACACCTACTATCTTCCTAAGTTCCTGTTTTCTTCCTGAATTCTGGCCACTCTCCAGAATAGGCTCATGGTTTTGTGTCCAAGATATGTACCACCTGCAAGCTCGGTGGCATGGCCATGTACTGGATAGTTGAAAGGAATGGTGAGCATCTCAGAAAACTCAGATATCAGTGTGACCAGTAAAGTCTCCCTGGAGAAAGCCTGCTTTGGGCCTTTGGCTTACCTATTGTTCTGTTGCCCTGAATGTCAGGAAGGCCTTTGCCTCAGGGCACCCCTTTGTGAAGCCTGAGGAAAACAGTTTTCAAATGGAAATGAATGGGCATCACCTGTGGTTCTTTGCTTAATTGCTTTGCAAAGGGATGTGTCTGAATCAGCCTCTTGGCCCTGTGTGAGGCTGTGGCTTAGATTGTCAGCACCTTATGGATCCAAAGAAAGATCCCATGTGTGCATCCAAAGCCAAATTGGCACAAAAGCAGTCATGGTGGATGAAGTCTCTCGCCTTCCTCTGTAAGGTTCCTGACCTCCATCAAGTGAGAATAGGGATCCTTTGTGTCAAACGAGTTCTTCAAAGCCCTGCAGAGGCTAGCCCATAGGTGCTTGGGTTTTCTCATGACTCCAGTTCACACAAAGAATCTATACCGGGCAGTCAGTAGGCCTCCAATTGGAGAAGTAGAGCAGTATTAACGGCAGGCCTATTTGATCACTCCAGGTTCACAGGAAGGGTGTCCAGTCCACCCTGACATTAGGCAAATGAGAGGCAAGGGAGCTTATTGTGGACACTGTCTTGGGCTGTGCCCCTCATGGAAACCTCCAGCCAGAGGTTATGATGAGTGTCTATATGGAAGAAGATGAGGGCCATGTGGCAGTGTTTTTGTTTGAATTGTGGTCATTGGTGTGGCAGTGGGAAGAAATGACTGGGTCCACCTGGGCTTGAACTCTGGTGTGATTCCCCTTGGAGACTGAGTTCTGGAACTGACCTCAGAGAAGTATTGCCGTGAATTGTGTCGGGATGTTAGAAGGCCACGCATGAGAGTCACCCTTGGAAACTGAGATCTAGGCCCAGGCTGGCTTTCCACAGAGCACTGGGAATCTCAGCCCGGATATCACATGATTTTATTCTTAAAGACCTGGCAGCCATCGTGGAGAGTCCAAACCCACGTTGACCACACATTGTAGACCTCAATGGGCCTGGCTTCCTGTGACCTTTTGGCCACTCTTTGGGAAGCCTTGTTTGTGAGAGTTCTCCAGAGCTTTCGTTGAAATGAGCTTCCTCACCATTTAATGGTTCCTGAAGGAATGGAAACCCACAGTGCCTCCAACTTCATCCTTTAAAAATGGCTAGCTAGATAAATACCATGACATTTTTGAAATTCCCATGACCAGGTGGCACTGGAGAACCTTTGGATGTCCTGTTGCTGATCATGAGTGTACCAGACAGTGCCTTGATTGACTGGGTTTCATGAAAATGGTGTAAAACAGAGATGCCAGTAAGTTGGGGCCCGCTGAGTAGTGGGCCTAGAGCAGTGGTGTGCAGGTGTGTGATAAAACATCTGTGGTGGGGCCATGTGGATCTGCCATTGGCTTCCAAATGGCTTGTGACTGACATGGTGCAGTGAGCAGACCCTTCTATGTAAAGGCATCTTGTTATATGGAGAGGTTTCAGGGCAATGTTCAGAATCAGGTTGCTATGGTCAAGGGGGCAAGCTCTGTGGGATAGAAGCCTGGCTGGTGCATTCTCCTAGGACCTTGACCCACCACACGTGACAGAACTCCCTCCAGCACTGTGTCCCAGTTGAACTCCTTGTATTTCCTGAAGCAAATTCCAGACTTACAGTGCAGCAGCAAGAAACACCACGAAAAGTGGAGGATGACCAAATGGCTTCACAGTCCACACAGGGAGACACTTAGACCCCAGTGGCCACAGTTTACCTGCAAAGAGAGAATTCAGCACTTCTGCCTCATGTTCATTGGAAAATCAGAAACCATGTCCTCCAGGTCACCTAGATGGAGACCAGGTTTGATGGTCTCACTACAAAGGAAGCTAAAGCTCCTGACAACAACATATATTTCAAGTGCCCAACCTCAGTGTCAGTTTCTCACAAAGTCTTTAGGCCAGCAGAGCTCCATGTTTGTGGAGTGTTTACCCTGTCCCTTACTCATGGAAACTAGTCTACCACCTCCAAGGTTGTGAACTCCTGAGCATTTTCCATTCCACATATGTATTCACAGCATTTCTAACTCTTCTCATCAAATTGTGTCTTATTTATTGTGAAGGTAATGTCAAGGCAATGTTCTGGATGAGAGTGGGAAGATTTTTTTGTAGCACATATTGGCCTACACATTGGATTCATTTTCCTATTTTCCGTTCGAAATACTGAATCCCTGACACTAACCCATACCCTACTAGATTGTGACTACGAATACTAATATGATGGAGAAAAATAACTCAAACAGAATAGAAATACAGGCAGTTCAGAGGAGGCCTGGTGTATAGTTGGACTGGCCTTTTGCATTATAAAGGGTATGTGTTATAAATCTAGTCCAATTTAATAGAAATAGTTCTCCATGTGTTTTGAAAGTTAACAAATATGTGAATTCCTGTCTCCCTTTCTCTGTAGCCTATTCAGCAACATGCATTTTTACATGCACATATAGAATCCTACCTCCTATCCCACGTCCATTCTTGTGAGGTGCCTGACTTGGCAGATACAAATTGTGAGAAGAGATCACTCCTCCTAAACGCTGTTGGAACTGAAAATTCAGCCTCCAGGTGAGCTTCCCACTTGAACAACATGATACATAAATACATGTTCAGTAAAATAAATATTTTTGGATCTGTGGATGATAAATATTTCATGATGAATATCGATTGGCATATATATTTCTACTCTTTAATGTCTGTGTTTGTGTGTGTGTTTTTTTTGTATATATATATATACACACATACACACACTCTCCAGATTTTTCAAAATATGAAATGTATGTGTCATATTATATACTCCCTAAATTCATTCATGTTCATATATGTGGATTAATAATCAACTTTTCACAAGATTATTCTCAGAAATAGTCATCCACCTGAAATACATATTTGTTTCCTAGTGCTGAAATCCTAATATTTCTACAGTAACTGACCCAGTTTAACATGAATGCACGTAGATTCCTATGGGACATGATGTGTGTTTTGACGTTCATTTTTATTCAACACTGGTACATTACTATTTCTTCAGTTGATGCACATCATAGGATATGTATTTCATCCTCAAGTTCACAAATTTCTAAGCATTTATTTCCCTTTCAATCACTTCCTGCTTCAGAACACATGTATTCCTCCACGTTTCTTGACTGGTCTTTTCATGAGACTTCTTTCCAAACACATTCTTTTCCATTTCCATAATCCCTTGTGAAGCAAAACTCACACCCCCTTCATGGTAAACCATAACCCCAATATCACCATTAGATGTATAACTGGTTAGAATGAATGGTTGTGTATCAATATTAGATTTCCTATATATTTTCAGATATCAATGCAATCCATTATTTAAATTGGAACCTGTTGTACTATTTATTCACAGTATGGTCTATTCATGCGTTATCTCTATATTCATAGACCCAGGGTACACCTATTTGTACCCCCAAAGGCTAATTTATATGTCTTCAACATATTACTCCCAGAAATGGTGGAAGAAACACTCATGTCACCTGATCTACATATACATTTTATCACAGTGATATTCTGGACACAAAATGCAAAGGTCACACTTATGATTGCACCAAAGCCTCATTGGAAAGTGAGCATGGATTACTAAAAACATCCTTGTCCAGGTTGCCTAATGCTGTCAAATGTCAATGCTATTGGTGACTACACATTTGTTTCTTCCTAAGATGATATATTCAACCTCAACCCTGTTGAAAATGTCTAATCCACTCACTCACTTTATACTTTGCCTGATTTCCTAATGTCTCTATTGATATCTGCTTTCCTACATATGTTCCCCAGTTCATCATTGTGACTGACTCTTCACATGTGCTGACGTTTACATTCACTCTCTAACCGACACCCTATTGCTAAAGAACTTTTGGTCCAAATTGTATACTCACTCTTCTTCCAAAACATACCAACTATCTTCCTAATCCTACCTACTATCCCTTTTTGACTGGATGTTCTCTTCTACATTCAATCATCCAAGGTACAAGGTCCTATGCCATAGTATATCGATTTATCTGAGACATCTGTGCAGAAAGTCATTCAAAGCTAAGTATCCCCATCAAGGGCCCAATGCCCTTCTGGCCTTCAAATCTTACTTGGATTTCTGTTTTCATACATATATTTCATCTATATATTATTATAAATATCGCAGGTTCCCAATACCATTCTTCATCCAGCAGAGTGATTCCTAAGCCACATCAAACAGGTTCTTAACCCTAACCATACACTCTTCCCTCAATCTAACTTTACAGAAGAGCAGGGACAGAGTGGGTCTTACAATACAGGAATGTGGGGGATTTTCCACCTGCTGAGAACCTCAAAGTTCTATGCAGAAATGATACCTGGAGAAGATGTAGGCAGCTATGAAGGTCCTGAGAGAGCAGAAGTCATCTTCCATGGCAAACAACCTGGTCAGGATGAAGTGTTGTGTCTGAATGAACCTCTCTCTTCTTAATGTAGACAAGGTGGACCAAAGCAGGCCTGTGTGGAGAGCTGTTCCTTGGTGCCTATGGTTGATATGCCATTCTAACTTGTGAAAGTGTCACAGGAAGGAGGGGCAGCCTCCATCTCATGGGAGCCTTGGAAGCAACTGTTAGGACACAGTGGTTGCCAAGGCAGTGACCTCATTCAGTTCCTGAAGGAAGTGACCTCACCTCACTTCCTTGGTGATGGAACTCTCTGATCTTGGGATCCAGGAAGCCAGGCACCCAGAGCCAGTCCCAGTCCCAGTCCCAGTGGGCACACTTGTTTGGATTTACCAAGGACAGAGTCAGTCTTTCTTGGTACCCACTGATGTGAGGATTGCCAAATGCCAGGAAAGCTCTGCAGAGGGGCCTTTCCTGAGAAAGCAGGTAGTGGCTCACTGCTGGCTCCTGACAACTTCACAGAGTTGGCCAAGGAGGCCAGATGTGAGACAGGACAGGCCCTTTCAGGGGAACATAGTATGGCCCACCAGTCAGATGACACTCTGGGTAGTCACAGACCAACTTGGAAGGAGGTGCCTTTGTGGGTGTGGGTGTGAGTTTGTGGTTTGGTCTCATGTTCTGAGAATAGGTAGGAAAGGCGGTTGGTTTTCTTTGGAGTGGACTGTTTCTAGTAAGGCTTTTGACAAGGCGAGTGTTTCTATGTTTGTGTATCCCACTGTGTCCCTGGTTGTAGACATTAGAAAAGAGAATGCATCAATGGATGTGTCCTGTCCAGTAGAAAGCTTCCCAGCATTCATCCTGCCCAATTTATGAATGGACTGCGGCTTGCCTTATGGATGGGCAACACCTACTATCTTCCTAAGTTCCTGTTTTCTTCCTGAATTCTGGCCACTCTCCAGAATAGGCTCATGGTTTTGTGTCCAAGATATGTACCACCTGCAAGCTCGGTGGCATGGCCATGTACTGGATAGTTGAAAGGAATGGTGAGCATCTCAGAAAACCCAGCTATCAGTGTGACCAGTAAAGTCTCCCTGGAGAAAGCCTGCTTTGGGCCTTTGGCTTACCTATTGTTCTGTAGCCCTGAATGTCAGGAAGGCCTTTGCCTCAGGGCACCCCTTTGTGAAGCCTGAGGAAAACAGTTTTCAAATGGAAATGAATGGGCATCACCTGTGGTTCTTTGCTTAATTGCTTTGCAAAGGGATGTGTCTGAATCAGCCTCTTGGCCCTGTGTGAGGCTGTGGCTTAGATTGTCAGCACCTGATGGATCCAAAGAAAGATCCCATGTGTGCATCCAAAGCCAAAGTGGCACAAAAGCAGTCATGGTGGATGAAGTCTCTCGCCTTCCTCTGTAAGGTTCCTGACCTCCATCAAGTGAGAATAGGGATCCTTTGTGTCAAATGAGTTCTTCAAAGCCCTGCAGAGTCTAGCCCATAGGTGCTTGGGTTTTCTCATGACTCCAGTTCACACAAAGAATCTATACCGGGCAGTCAGTAGGCCTCCAATTGGAGAAGTAGAGCAGTATTAACGGCAGGCCTATTTGATCACTCCAGGTTCACAGGAAGGGTGTCCAGTCCACCCTGACATTAGGCAAATGAGAGGCAAGGGAGCTTATTGTGGACACTGTCTTGGGCTGTGCCCCTCATGGAAACCTCCAGCCAGTGGTTATGATGAGTGTCTATATGGAAGAAGATGAGGGCCATGTGGCAGTGTTTTGGTTTGAATTGTGGTGTGGCAGTGGGAAGAGATGACTGGGTCCACCTGGGCTTGAACTCTGGTGTGATTCCCCTTGGAGACTGAGTTCTGGAACTGACCTCAGAGAAGTATTGCCGTGAATTGTGTCGGGATGTTAGAAGGCCACGCATGAGAGTCGCCCTTGGAAACTGAGATCTAGGCCCAGGCTGGCTTTCCACAGAGCACTGGGAATCTCAGCCCGGATATCACATGATTTTATTCTTAAAGACCTGGCAGCCATCGTGGAGAGTCCAAACCCACGTGGACCACACATTGTAGACCTCAATGGGCCTGGCTTCCTGTGACCTTTTGGCCACTCTTTGGGAAGCCTTGTTTGTGAGAGTTCTCCAGAGCTTTCGTTGAAATGAGCTTCCTCACCATTTAATGGTTCCTGAAGGAATGGAAACCCACAGTGCCTCCAACTTCTTCCTTTAAAAATGGCTAGCTAGATAAATACCATGACATTTTTGAAATTCCCATGACCAGGTGGCACTGGAGAACCTTTGGATGTCCTGTTGCTGATCATGAGTGTACCAGACAGTGCCTTGATTGACTGGGTTTCATGAAAATGGTGTAAAACAGAGATGCCAGTAAGTTGGGGCCCGCTGAGTAGTGGGCCTATAGCAGTGGTGTGCAGGTGTGTGATAAAACATCTGTGGTGGGGCCATGTGGATCTGCCATTGGCTTCCAAATGGCTTGTGACTGACATGGTGCAGTGAGCAGACCCTTCTATGTAAAGGCATCTTGTTATATGGAGAGGTTTCAGGGCAATGTTCAGAATCAGGTTGCTATGGTCAAGGGGGCAAGCTCTGTGGGATAGAAGCCTGGCTGGTGCATTCTCCTAGGACCTTGACCCACCACACGTGACAGAACTCCCTCCAGCACTGTGTCCCAGTTGAACTCCTTGTATTTCCTGAAGCAAATTCCAGACTTCCAGTGCAGCAGCAAGAAACACCACGAAAAGTGGAGGATGACCAAATGGCTTCACAGTCCACACAGGGAGACACTTAGACCCCAGTGGCCACAGTTTACCTGCAAAGAGAGAATTCAGCACTTCTGCCTCATGTTCATTGGAAAATCAGAAACCATGTCATCCAGGTCACCTAGATGCAGACCAGGTTTGATGGTCAAACTACAAAGGAAGCTAAAGCTCCTGACAACAACATATATTTCAAGTGCCCAACCTAAGAGGCAGTTTCTCACAAAGTCTTTAGGCCAGCAGAGCTCCATGTTTGTGGAGTGTTTACCCTGTCGTTTACTCATGGACACTTGTATACCACCTCCAAGGTTGTGAACTCCTGAGCATTTTCCATTCCACATATGTATTCACAGCATTTCTAACTCTTCTCCTCAAATTGTGTCTTATTTATTGCGAATCTAATGTCAAGGCAATGTTCTGGATGAGAGTGGGAAGATTTTTTTGTAGCACATATTGGCCTACACATTGGATTCATTTTCCTATTTTCCGTTCGAAATACTGAATCCCTGACACTAACCCATACCCTACTAGATTGTGACTACGAATACTAATATGATGGAGAAAAATAACTCAAACAGAATAGAAATACAGGCAGTTCAGAGGAGGCCTGGTGTATAGTTGGACTGGCCTTTTGCATTATAAAGGGTAGGTGTTATAAATCTAGTCCAATTTAATAGAAATAGTTCTCCAAGTGTTTTGAAAGTTAACAAATATGTGAATTCCTGTCTCCCTTTCTCTGTAGCCTATTCAGCAACATGCATTTTTACATGCACATATAGAATCCTACCTCCTATCCCACGTCCATTCTTGTGAGGTGGCTGACTTGGCAGATACAAATTGTGAGAAGAGATCACTCCTCCTAAATGCTGTTGGAACAGAGAATTCAACCTCCAGGTGAGCTTCCCACTTGAACAACATGATACATAAATACATGTTCAGTAAAATAAATATTTTTGGATCCGTGGATGATAAATATTTCATGATGAATTTTGATTGGATATATATTTCTACTCTTTAATGTCTGTGTTTGTGTGTGTGTTTTTTTGTATATATATATATATATATATATATATATATATATATATATATATACACACATACACACACTCTCCAGATTTTTCAAAATATGAAATGTATGTGTCATATTATATACTCCCTAAATTTATTCATGTTCATATATGGGGATTTATAATCAACTTTTCACAAGATTATTCTCAGAAATAGTCATCCACCTGAAATACATATTTGTTTCCTAGTGCTGAAATCCTAATATTTCTACAGTAACTGACCCAGTTTAACATGAATGCAAGTAGATTCCTATGGGACATGATGTGTGTTTTGACGTTCATTTTTATTCAACACTGGTACATTACTATTTCTTCAGTTGATGCACATCACAGGATATGTATTTCATCCTCAAGTTCACAAATTTCTAGGCATTTGTTTCCCTTTCAATCACTTCCTGCTTCAGAACACATGTATTCCTCCACGTTTCTTGACTGGTCTTTTCATGAGACTTCTTTCCAAACACATTCTTTTCCATTTCCATAATCCCTTGTGAAGCAAAACTCACACCCCGTTCATGGTAAACCATAACCCCAATATCACCATTAGATGTATAACTGGTTAGAATGAATGCTTGTGTATCAATATTAGATTTCCTATATATTTTCAGATATCAATGCAATCCATTATTTAAATTGGAACCTGTTATACTATTTATTCACAGTATGGTCTATTCATGCGTTATCTCTATATTCATAGACCCAGGGTACACCTATTTGTACCCCCAAAGGCTAATTTATATGTCTTCAACATATTACTCCCAGAAATGGTGGAAGAAACACTCATGTCACCTGATCTACATATACATTTTATCACAGTGATATTCTGGACACAAAATGCAAAGGTCACACTTATGATTGCACCAAAGCCTCATTGGAAAGTGAGCATGGATTACTAAAAACATCCTTGTCCAGGTTGCCTAATGCTGTCAAATGTCAATGCTATTGTTGACTACACATTTGTTTCTTCCTAAGATGATATATTCAACCTCAACCCTGTTGAAAATGTCTAATCCATTCACTCACTTTATACTTTGCCTGATTTCCTAATGTCTCTATTGGTATCTGCTTTCCTACATATGTTCCCCAGTTCATCATTGTGACTGACTCTTCACATGTGCTGACGTTTACATTCACTCTCTAACAGACACCTTATTGCTAAAGAACTTTTGGTCCAAATTGTATACTCACTCTTCTTCCAAAACTTACCAACTATCTTCTAATCCTACCTACTATCCCTTTTTGACTGGATGTTCTCTTCTACATTCAATCATCCAAGGTACAAGGTCCTATGCCATTGTATATCGATTTATCTGAGACATCTGTGCAGAAAGTCATTCAAAGCTAAGTATCCCAATCAAGGGCCCAATGCCCTTCTGGCCTTCAAATCTTACTTGGATTTCTGTTTTCATACATATATTTCACCTATATATTATTATAAATATCGCAGGTTCCCAATACCATTCTTCATCCAGCAGAGTGATTCCTAAGCCACATCAAACAGGTTCTTAACCCTAACCATACACTCTTCCCTCAATCTATCTTTACAGAAGAGCAGGGACAGAGTGGGTCTTACAATACACTAATGTGGGGGATTTTCCACCTGCTGAGAACCTCAAAGGTCCATGCAGAAATGATACCTGGAGAAGATGTAGGCAGCTATGAAGGGCCTGAGAGAGCAGAAGTCATCTTCCATGGCAAACAACCTGGTCAGGATGAAGGGATGTGTCTGAATGAACCTCTCTCTTCTTAATGTAGACAAGGTGGACCAAAGCAGGCCTGTGTGGAGAGCTGTTCCTTGGTGCCTATGGTTGATATGCCATTCTAACTTGTGAAAGTGTCACAGGAAGGAGGGGCAGCCTCCATCTCATGGGAGCCTTGGAAGCAACTGTTAGGACACAGTGGTTGCCAAGGCAGTGACCTCATTCAGTTCCTGAAGGAAGTGACCTCACCTCACTTCCTTGGTGATGGAACTCTCTGATCTTGGGATCCAGGAAGCCAGGCACCCAGAGCCAGTCCCAGTCCCAGTCCCAGTGGGCACACTTGTTTGGATTTACCAAGGACAGAGTCAGTCTTTCTTGGTACCCACTGATGTGAGGATTGCCAAATGCCAGGAAAGCTCTGCAGAGGGGCCTTTCCTGAGAAAGCAGGTAGTGGCTCACCGCTGGCTCCTGACAACTTCACAGAGTTGGCCAAGGAGGCCAGATGTGAGACAGGACAGGCCCTTTCGGGGGAACATAGTATGGCCCACCAGTCAGATGACACTCTGGGTAGTCACAGACCAACTTGGAAGGAGGTGCCTTTGTGGGTGTGGGTGTGAGTTTGTGGTTTGGTCTCATGTTCTGAGAATAGGTAGGAAAGGCGGTTTGTTTTGTTTGGAGTGGATTGTTTCTAGTAAGGCTTTTGACAAGGCGAGTGTTTCTATGTTTGTGTATCCCACTGTGTCCCTGGTTGTAGACATTAGAAAAGAGAATGCATCAATGGATGTGTCCTGTCTAGTAGAAAGCTTCCCAGCATTCATCCTGCCCAATTTATGAATGGACTGCGGCTTGCCTTATGGATGGGCAACACCTACTATCTTCCTAAGTTCCTGTTTTCTTCCTGAATTCTGGCCACTCTCCAGAATAGGCTCATGGTTTTGTGTCCAAGATATGTACCACCTGCAAGCTCGGTGGCATGGCCATGTACTGGATAGTTGAAAGGAATGGTGAGCATCTCAGAAAACTCAGATACCAGTGTGACCAGTAAAGTCTCCCTGGAGAAAGCCTGCTTTGGGCCTTTGGCTTACCTATTGTTCTGTTGCCCTGAATGTCAGGAAGGCCTTTGCCTCAGGGCACCCCTTTGTGAAGCCTGAGGAAAACAGTTTTCAAATGGAAATGAATGGGCATCACCTGTGGCTCTTTGCTTAATTGCTTTGCAAAGGGATGTGTCTGAATCAGCCTCTTGGCCCTGTGTGAGGCTGTGGCTTAGATTGTCAGCACCTGATGGATCCAAAGAAAGATCCCATGTGTGCATCCAAAGCCAAATTGGCACAAAAGCAGTCATGGTGGATGAAGTCTCTCGCCTTCCTCTGTAAGGTTCCTGACCTCCATCAAGTGAGAATAGGGATCCTTTGTGTCAAACGAGTTCTTCAAAGCCCTGCAGAGGCTAGCCCATAGGTGCTTGGGTTTTCTCATGACTCCAGTTCACGCAAAGAATCTATACCGGGCAGTCAGTAGGCCTCCAATTGGAGAAGTAGAGCAGTATTAACGGCAGGACTATTTGATCACTCCAGGTTCACAGGAAGGGTGTCCAGTCCACCCTGACATTAGGCAAATGAGAGGCAAGGGAGCTTATTGTGGACACTGTCTTGGGCTGTGCCCCTCATGGAAACCTCCAGCCAGAGGTTATGATGAGTGTCTATATGGAAGAAGATGAGGGCCATGTGGCAGTGTTTTGGTTTGAATTGTGGTGTGGCAGTGGGAAGAGATGACTGGGTCCACCTGGGCTTGAACTCTGGTGTGATTCCCCTTGGAGACTGAGTTCTGGAACTGACCTCAGAGAAGTATTGCCGTGAATTGTGTCGGGATGTTAGAAGGCCACGCATGAGAGTCGCCCTTGGAAACTGAGATCTAGGCCCAGGCTGGCTTTCCACAGAGCACTGGGAATCTCAGCCCGGATATCACATGATTTTATTCTTAAAGACCTGGCAGCCATCGTGGAGAGTCCAAACCCACGTGGACCACACATTGTAGACCTCAATGGGCCTGGCTTCCTGTGACCTTTTGGCCACTCTTTGGGAAGCCTTGTTTGTGAGAGTTCTCCAGAGCTTTCGTTGAAATGAGCTTCCTCACCATTTAATGGTTCCTGAAGGAATGGAAACCCACAGTGCCTCCAACTTCATCCTTTAAAAATGGCTAGCTAGATAAATACCATGACATTTTTGAAATTCCCATGACCAGGTGGCACTGGAGAACCTTTGGATGTCCTGTTGCTGATCATGAGTGTACCAGACAGTGCCTTGATTGACTGGGTTTCATGAAAATGGTGTAAAACAGAGATGCCAGTAAGTTGGGGCCCGCTGAGTAGTGGGCCTAGAGCAGTGGTGTGCAGGTGTGTGATAAAACATCTGTGGTGGGGCCATGTGGATCTGCCATTGGCTTCCAAATGGCTTGTGACTGACATGGTGCAGTGAGCAGACCCTTCTATGTAAAGGCATCTTGTTATATAGAGAGGTTTCAGGGCAATGTTCAGAATCAGGTTGCTATGGTCAAGGGGGCAAGCTCTGTGGGATAGAAGCCTGGCTGGTGCATTCTCCTAGGACCTTGACCCACCACACGTGACAGAACTCCCTCCAGCACTGTGTCCCAGTTGAACTCCTTGTATTTCCTGAAGCAAATTCCAGACTTACAGTGCAGCAGCAAGAAACACCACGAAAAGTGGAGGATGACCAAATGGCTTCACAGTCCACACAGGGAGACACTTAGACCCCAGTGGCCACAGTTTACCTGCAAAGAGAGAATTCAGCACTTCTGCCTCATGTTCATTGGAAAATCAGAAACCATGTCCTCCAGGTCACCTAGATGCAGACCAGGTTTGATGGTCAAACTACAAAGGAAGCTAAAGCTCCTGACAACAACATATATTTCAAGTGCCCAACCTAAGAGGCAGTTTCTCACAAAGTCTTTAGGCCAGCAGAGCTCCATGTTTGTGGAGTGTTTACCCTGTCGTTTACTCATGGACACTTGTCTACCACCTCCAAGGTTGTGAACTCCTGAGCATTTTCCATTCCACATATGTATTCACAGCATTTCTAACTCTTCTCCTCAAATTGTGTCTTATTTATTGCGAATCTAATGTCAAGGCAATGTTCTGGATGAGAGTGGGAAGATTTTTTTGTAGCACATATTGGCCTACACATTGGATTCATTTTCCTATTTTCCGTTCGAAATACAGAATCCCTGACACTAACCCATACCCTACTAGATTGTGACTACGAATACTAATATGATGGAGAAAAATAACTCAAACAGAATAGAAATACAGGCAGTTCAGAGGAGGCCTGGTGTATAGTTGGACTGGCCTTTTGCATTATAAAGGGTATGTGTTATAAATCTAGTCCAATTTAATAGAAATAGTTCTCCATGTGTTTTGAAAATTAACAAATATGTGAATTCCTGTCTCCCTTTCTCTGTAGCCTATTCAGCAACATGCATTTTTACATGCACATATAGAATCCTACCTCCTATCCCACGTCCATTCTTGTGAGGTGGCTGACTTGGCAGATACAAATTGTGAGAAGAGATCACTCCTCTTAAATGCTGTTGGAACAGAGAATTCAACCTCCAGGTGAGCTTCCCACTTGAACAACATGATACATAAATACATGTTCAGTAAAATAAATATTTTTGGATCTGTGGATGATAAATATTTCATGATGAATTTTGATTGGATATATATTTCTACTCTTTAATGTCTATGTTTGTGTGTGTGTTTTATATATATATATATATATATATATATATATATATATATATATATATATATATATATATATATATATACACACACACATACACACACTCTCCAGATTCTTCAAAATATGAAATGTATGTGTCATATTATATACTCCCTAAATTCATTCATGTTCATATATGGGGATTTATAATCAACTTTTCACAAGATTATTCTCAGAAATAGTCATCCACCTGAAATACATATTTGTTTCCTAGTGCTGAAATCCTAATATTTCTACAGTAACTGACCCAGTTTAACATGAATGCAAGTAGATTCCTATGGGACATGATGTGTGTTTTGACGTTCATTTTTATTCAACACTGGTACATTACTATTTCTTCAGTTGATGCACATCATAGGATATGTATTTCATCCTCAAGTTTACAAATTTCTAGGCATTTATTTCCCTTTCAATCACTTCCTGCTTCAGAACACATGTATTTCTCCACGTTTCTTGACTGGTCTTTTCATGAGACTTCTTTCCAAACACATTCTTTTCCATTTCCATAATCCCTTGTGAAGCAAAACTCACACCCCGTTCATGGTAAACCATAACCCCAATATCACCATTAGATGTATAACTGGTTAGAATGAATGGTTGTGTATCAATATTAGATTTCCTATATATTTTCAGATATCAATGCAATCCATTATTTAAATTGGAACCTGTTATACTATTTATTCACAGTATGGTCTATTCATGCGTTATCTCTATATTCATAGACCCAGGGTACACCTATTTGTACCCCCAAAGGCTAATTTATATGTCTTCAACATATTACTCCCAGAAATGGTGGAAGAAACACTCATGTCACCTGATCTACATATACATTTTATCACAGTGATATTCTGGACACAAAATGCAAAGGTCACACTTATGATTGCACCAAAGCCTCATTGGAAAGTGAGCATGGATTACTAAAAACATCCTTGTCCAAGTTGCCTAATGCTGTCAAATGTCAATGCTATTGGTGACTACACATTTGTTTCTTCCTAAGATGATATATTCAACCTCAACCCTGTTGAAAATGTCTAATCCACTCACTCACTTTATACTTTGCCTGATTTCCTAATGTCTCTATTGATATCTGCTTTCCTACATATGTTCCCCAGTTCATCATTGTGACTGACTCTTCACATGTGCTAACGTTTACATTCACTCTCTAACCGACACCCTATTGCTAAAGAACTTTTGGTCCAAATTGTATACTCACTCTTCTTCCAAAACATACCAACTATCTTCCTAATCCTACCTACTATCCCTTTTTGACTGGATGTTCTCTTCTACATTCAATCATCCAAGGTACAAGGTCCTATGCCATTGTATATCGATTTATCTGAGACATCTGTGCAGAAAGTCATTCAAAGCTAAGTATCCCCATCAAGGGCCCAATGCCCTTCTGGCCTTCAAATCTTACTTGGATTTCTGTTTTCATACATACATTTCACCTATATATTATTATAAATATCGCAGGTTCCCAATACCATTCTTCATCCAGCAGAGTGATTCCTAAGCCACATCAAACAGGTTCTTAACCCTAACCATACACTCTTCCCTCAATCTAACTTTACAGAAGAGCAGGGACAGAGTGGGTCTTACAATACAGGAATGTGGGGGATTTTCCACCTGCTGAGAACCTCAAAGGTCCATGCAGAAATGATACCTGGAGAAGATGTAGGCAGCTATGAAGGACCTGAGAGAGCAGAAGTCATCTTCCATGGCAAACAACCTGGTCAGGATGAAGGGATGTGTCTGAATGAACCTCTCTCTTCTTAATGTAGACAAGATGGACCAAAGCAGGCCTGTGTGGAGAGCTGTTCCTTGGTGCCTGTGGTTGATATTCCATTCTAACTTGTGAAAGTGTTACAGGAAGGAGGGGCAGCCTCCAACTCATGGGAGCCTTGGAAGCAACTGTTAGGACACAGTGGTTGCCAAGGCAGTGACCTCATTCAGTTCCTGAAGGAAGTGACCTCACCTCACTTCCTTGGTGATGGAACTCTCTGAACTTGGGATCCAGGAAGCCAGGCACCCAGAGCCAGTCCCAGTCCCAGTCCCAGTGGGCTCACTTGTTTGGATTTACCAAGGACAGAGTCAGTCTTTCTTGGTACCCACTGATGTGAGGATTGCCAAATGCCAGGAAAGCTCTGCAGAGGGGCCTTTCCTGAGAAAGCAGGTAGTGGCTCACTGCTGGCTCCTGACAACTTCACAGAGTTGGCCAAGGAGGCCAGATGTGAGACAGGACAGGCCCTTTCGGGGGAACATAGTATGGCCCACCAGTCAGATGACACTCTGGGTAGTCACAGACCAACTTGGAAGGAGGTGCCTTTGTGGGTGTGGGTGTGAGTTTGTGGTTTGGTCTCATGTTCTGAGAATAGGTAGGAAAGGCGGTTTGTTTGGTTTGGAGTGGACTGTTTCTAGTAAGGCTTTTGACAAGGCGAGTGTTTCTATGTTTGTGTATCCCACTGTGTCCCTGGTTGTAGACATTAGAAAAGAGAATGCATCAATGGATGTGTCCTGTCTAGTAGAAAGCTTCCCAGCATTCATCCTGCCCAATTTATGAATGGACTGCGGCTTGCCTTATGGATGGGCAACACCTACTATCTTCCTAAGTTCCTGTTTTCTTCCTGAATTCTGGCCACTCTCCAGAATAGGCTCATGGTTTTGTGTCCAAGATATGTACCACCTGCAATCTCGGTGGCATGGCCATGTACTGGATAGTTGAAAGGAATGGTGAGCATCTCAGAAAACTCAGATATCAGTGTGACCAGTAAAGTCTCCCTGGAGAAAGCCTGCTTTGGGCCTTTGGCTTACCTATTGTTCTGTTGCCCTGAATGTCAGGAAGGCCTTTGCCTCAGGGCACCCCTTTGTGAAGCCTGAGGAAAACAGTTTTCAAATGGAAATGAATGGGCACCACCTGTGGTTCTTTGCTTAATTGCTTTGCAAAGGGATGTGTCTGAATCAGCCTCTTGGCCCTGTGTGAGGCTGTGGCTTAGATTGTTAGCACCTTATGGATCCAAAGAAAGATCCCATGTGTGCATCCAAAGCCAAATTGGCACAAAAGCAGTCATGGTGGATGAAGTCTCTCGCCTTCCTCTGTAAGGTTCCTGACCTCCATCAAGTGAGAATAGGGATCCTTTGTGTCAAACGAGTTCTTCAAAGCCCTGCAGAGGCTAGCCCATAGGTGCTTGGGTTTTCTCATGACTCCAGTTCACACAAAGAATCTATACCGGGCAGTCAGTAGGCCTCCAATTGGAGAAGTAGAGCAGTATTAAAGGCAGGCCTATTTGATCACTCCAGGTTCACAGGAAGGGTGTCCAGTCCACCCTGACATTAGGCAAATGAGAGGCAAGGGAGCTTATTGTGGACACTGTCTTGGGCTGTGCCCCTCATGGAAACCTCCAGCCAGAGGTTATGATGAGTGTCTATATGGAAGAAGATGAGGGCCATGTGGCAGTGTTTTGGTTTGAATTGTGGTCATTGGTGTGGCAGTGGGAAGAAATGACTGGGTCCACCTGGGCTTGAACTCTGGTGTGATTCCCCTTCGAGACTGAGTTCTGGAACTGACCTCAGAGAAGTATTGCTGTGAATTGTGTTGGTATTTGAGGAGGCCATGCATGAGAGTCGCCCTTGGAAACTGAGATCTAGGCCCAGGCTGGCTTTCCACAGAGCACTGGGAATCTCAGCCCGGATATCACATGATTTTATTCTTAAAGACCTGGCAGCCATAGTTGAGAGTCCAAACACACGTGGACCTCACATTGTAGACCTCAATGGGCCTGGCTTCATGTGACCTTTTGGCCATTCTTTGGGTAGCCTTGTTTGTGAGAGTTCTCCAGAGCTTTCATTGAAATGAGCTTCCTCACCATTTAATGGTTCCTGAAGGAATGGAAACCCACAGTGCCTCCAACTTCATCCTTTAAAAATGGCTAGCTAGATAAATACCATGACATTTTTGAAATTCCCATGACCAGGTGGCACTGGAGAACCTTTGGATGTCCTGTTGCTGATCATGAGTTTACCAGACAGTGCCTTGATTGACTGGGTTTCATGAAAATGGTGTAAAACAGAGATGCCAGTAATTTCGGGCCTGCTGAGTAGTGGGCCTAGAGCAGTGGTGTGCAGGTGTGTGATAAAACATCTGTGGTGGGGCCATGTGGATCTGCCATTGGCTTCCAAATGGCTTGTGACTGACATGGTGCAGTGAGCAGACCCTTCTATGTAAAGGCATCTTGTTATATGGAGAGGTTTCAGGGCAATGTTCAGAATCAGGTTGCTATGGTCAACGGGGCAAGCTCTGTGGGATAGAAGCCTGGCTGGTGCATTCTCCTAGGACCTTGACCCACCACACGTGACAGAACTCCCTCCAGCACTGTGTCCCAGTTGAACTCCTTGTATTTCCTGAAGCAAATTCCAGACTTCCAGTGCAGCAGCAAGAAACACCACGAAAAGTGGAGGATGACCAAATGGCTTCACAGTCCACAAACGGAGACACTTAGACCCCAGTGGCCACAGTTTACCTGCAAAGAGAGAATTCAGCACTTCTGCCTCATGTTCATTGGAAAACCAGAAACCATGTCCTCCAGGTCACCTAGATGGAGACCAGGTTTGATGGTCTCACTACAAAGGAAGCTAAAGCTCCTGACAAAAACATATATTTCAAGTGCCCAACCTCAGTGTCAGTTTCTCACAAAGTCTTTAGGCCAGCAGAGCTCCACGTTTGTGGAGTGTTTACCCTGTCCCTTACTCATGGAAACTAGTCTACCACCTCCAAGGTTGTGAACTCCTGAGCATTTTCCATTCCACATATGTATTCACAGCATTTCTAACTCTTCTCATCAAATTGTGTCTTATTTATTGTGAAGGTAATGTCAAGGCAATGTTCTGGATGAGAGTGGGAAGATTTTTTTGTAGCACATATTGGCCTACACATTGGATTCATTTTCCTATTTTCCGTTCGAAATACTGAATCCCTGACACTAACCCATACCCTACTAGATTGTGACTACGAATACTAATATGATGGAGAAAAATAACTCAAACAGAATAGAAATACAGGCAGTTCAGAGGAGGCCTGGTGTATAGTTGGACTGGCCTTTTGCATTATAAAGGGTAGGTGTTATAAATCTAGTCCAATTTAATAGAAATAGTTCTCCATGTGTTTTGAAAGTTAACAAAATATGTGAATTCCTGTCTCCCTTTCTCTGTAGCCTATTCAGCAACATGCATTTTTACATGCACATATAGAATCCTACCTCCTATCCCACGTCCATTCTTGTGAGGTGCCTGACTTGGCAGATACAAATTGTGAGAAGAGATCACTCCTCCTAAACGCTGTTGGAACTGAAAATTCAACCTCCAGGTGAGCTTCCCACTTGAACAACATGATACATAAATACATGTTCAGTAAAATAAATATTTTTGGATCTGTGGATGACAAATATTTCATGATGAATTTCGATTGGCATATATATTTCTACTCTTTAATGTCTGTGATTGTGTGTGTGTTTTTTTTGTATATATATATATATATATATATATACACACATACACACACTCTCCAGATTTTTCAAAATATGAAATGTATGTGTCATATTATATACTCCCTAAATTCATTCATGTTCATATATGGGGATTTATAATCAACTTTTCACAAGATTATTCTCAGAAATAGTCATCCACCTGAAATACATATTTGTTTCCTAGTGCTGAAATCCTAATATTTCTACAGTAACTGACCCAGTTTAACATGAATGCACGTAGATTCCTATGGGACATGATGTGTGTTTTGACGTTCATTTTTATTCAACACTGGTACATTACTATTTCTTCAGTTGATGCACATCATAGGATATGTATTTCATCCTCAAGTTCACAAATTTCTAGGCATTTATTTCCCTTTCAATCACTTCCTGCTTCAGAACACATGTATTCCTCCACGTTTCTTGACTGGTCTTTTCATGAGACTTCTTTCCAAACACATTCTTTTCCATTTCCATAATCCCTTGTGAAGCAAAACTCACACCCCCTTCATGGTAAACCATAACCCCAATATCACCATTAGATGTATAACTGGTTAGAATGAATGGTTGTGTATCAATATTAGATTTCCTATATATTTTCAGATATCAATGCAATCCATTATTTAAATTGGAACCTGTTATACTATTTATTCACAGTATGGTCTATTCATGCGTTATCTCTATATTCATAGACCCAGGGTACACCTATTTGTACCCCCAAAGGCTAATTTATATGTCTTCAACATATTACTCCCAGAAATGGTGGAAGAAACACTCATGTCACCTGATCTACATATACATTTTATCACAGTGATATTCTGGACACAAAATGCAAAGGTCACACTTATGATTGCACCAAAGCCTCATTGGAAAGTGAGCATGGATTACTAAAAACATCCTTGTCCAGGTTGCCTAATGCTGTCAAATGTCAATGCTATTGGTGACTACACATTTGTTTCTTCCTAAGATGATATATTCAACCTCAACCCTGTTGAAAATGTCTAATCCACTCACTCACTTTATACTTTGCCTGATTTCCTAATGTCTCTATTGATATCTGCTTTCCTACATATGTTCCCCAGTTCATCATTGTGACTGACTCTTCACATGTGCTGACGTTTACATTCACTCTCTAACCGACACCCTATTGCTAAAGAACTTTTGGTCCAAATTGTATACTCACTCTTCTTCCAAAACATACCAACTGTCTTCCTAATCCTACCTACTATCCCTTTTTGACTGGATGTTCTCTTCTACATTCAATCATCCAAGGTACAAGGTCCTATGCCATTGTATATCGATTTATCTGAGACATCTGTGCAGAAAGTCATTCAAAGCTAAGTATCCCCATCAAGGGCCCAATGCCCTTCTGGCCTTCAAATCTTACTTGGATTTCTGTTTTCATACATATATTTCACCTATATATTATTATGAATATCGCAGGTTCCCAATACCATTCTTCATCCAGCAGAGTGATTCCTAAGCCACATCAAACAGGTTCTTAACCCTAACCATACACTCTTCCCTCAATCTAACTTTACAGAAGAGCAGGGACAGAGTGGGTCTTACAATACAGGAATGTGGGGGATTTTCCACCTGCTGAGAACCTCAAAGTTCCATGCAGAAATGATACCTGGAGAAGATGTAGGCAGCTATGAAGGGCCTGAGAGAGCAGAAGTCATCTTCCATGGCAAACAACCTGGTCAGGATGAAGTGTTGTGTCTGAATGAACCTCTCTCTTCTTAATGTAGACAAGGTGGACCAAAGCAGGCCTGTGTGGAGAGCTGTTCCTTGGTGCCTATGGTTGATATGCCATTCTAACTTGTGAAAGTGTCACAGGAAGGAGGGGCAGCCTCCATCTCATGGGAGCCTTGGAAGCAACTGTTAGGACACAGTGGTTGCCAAGGCAGTGACCTCATTCAGTTCCTGAAGGAAGTGACCTCACCTCACTTCCTTGGTGATGGAACTCTCTGAACTTGGGATCCAGGAAGCCAGGCACCCAGAGCCAGTCCCAGTCCCAGTCCCAGTGGGCTCACTTGTTTGGATTTACCAAGGACAGAGTCAGTCTTTCTTGGTACCCACTGATGTGAGGATTGCCAAATGCCAGGAAAGCTCTGCAGAGGGGCCTTTCCTGAGAAAGCAGGTAGTGGCTCACCGCTGGATCCTGACAACTTCACAGAGTTGGCCAAGGAGGCCAGATGTGAGACAGGACAGGCCCTTTCGGGGGAACATAGTATGGCCCACCAGTCAGATGACACTCTGGGTAGTCACAGACCAACTTGGAAGGAGGTGCCTTTGTGGGTGTGGGTGTGAGTTTGTGGTTTGGTCTCATGTTCTGAGAATAGGTAGGAAAGGCGGTTTGTTTGGTTTGGAGTGGACTGTTTCTAGTAAGGCTTTTGACAAGGCGAGTGTTTCTATGTTTGTGTATCCCACTGTGTCCCTGGTTGTAGACATTAGAAAAGAGAATGCATCAATGGATGTGTCCTGTCTAGTAGAAAGCTTCCCAGCATTCATCCTGCCCAATTTATGAATGGACTGCGGCTTGCCTTATGGATGGGCAACACCTACTATCTTCCTAAGTTCCTGTTTTCTTCCTGAATTCTGGCCACTCTCCAGAATAGGCTCATGGTTTTGTGTCCAAGATATGTACCACCTGCAATCTCGGTGGCATGGCCATGTACTGGATAGTTGAAAGGAATGGTGAGCATCTCAGAAAACTCAGATATCAGTGTGACCAGTAAAGTCTCCCTGGAGAAAGCCTGCTTTGGGCCTTTGGCTTACCTATTGTTCTGTTGCCCTGAATGTCAGGAAGGCCTTTGCCTCAGGGCACCCCTTTGTGAAGCCTTAGGAAAACAGTTTTCAAATGGAAATGAATGGGCATCACCTGTGGTTCTTTGCTTAATTGCTTTGCAAAGGGATGTGTCTGAATCAGCCTCTTGGCCCTGTGTGAGGCTGTGGCTTAGATTGTCAGCACCTGATGGATCCAAAGAAAGATCCCATGTGTGCATCCAAAGCCAAATTGGCACAAAAGCAGTCATGGTGGATGAAGTCTCTCGCAATCCTCTGTAAGGTTCCTGACCTCCATCAAGTGAGAATAGGGATCCTTTGTGTCAAACGAGTTCTTCAAAGCCCTGCAGAGGCTAGCCCATAGGTGCTTGGGTTTTCTCATGACTCCAGTTCACACAAAGAATCTATACCGGGCAGTCAGTAGGCCTCCAATTGGAGAAGTAGAGCAGTATTAACGGCAGGCCTATTTGATCACTCCAGGTTCACAGGAAGGGTGTCCAGTCCACCCTGACATTAGGCAAATGAGAGGCAAGGGAGCTTATTGTGGACACTGTCTTGGGCTGTGCCCCTCATGGAAACCTCCAGCCAGAGGTTATGATGAGTGTCTATATGGAAGAAGATGAGGGCCATGTGGCAGTGTTTTGGTTTCAATTGTGGTGTGGCAGTGGGAAGAGATGACTGGGTCCACCTGGGCTTGAACTCTGGTGTGATTCCCCTTGGAGACTGAGTTCTGGAACTGACCTCAGAGAAGTATTGCCGTGAATTGTGTCGGGATGTTAGAAGGCCACGCATGAGAGTCGCCCTTGGAAACTGAGATCTAGGCCCAGGCTGGCTTTCCACAGAGCACTGGGAATCTCAGCCCGGATATCACATGATTTTATTCTTAAAGACCTGGCAGCCATCGTGGAGAGTCCAAACACATGTGGACCACACATTGTAGACCTCAATGGGCCTGGCTTCATGTGACCTTTTGGCCATTCTTTGGGTAGCCTTGTTTGTGAGAGTTCTCCAGAGCTTTCGTTGAAATGAGCTTCCTCACCATTTAATGGTTCCTGAAGGAATGGAAACCCACAGTGCCTCCAACTTCATCCTTTAAAAATGGCTAGCTAGATAAATACCATGACATTTTTGAAATTCCCATGACCAAGTGGCACTGGAGAACCTTTGGATGTCCTGTTGCTGATCATGAGTGTACCAGACAGTGCCTTGATTGACTGGGTTTCATGAAAATGGTGTAAAACAGAGATGCCAGTAAGTTGGGGCCCGCTGAGTAGTGGGCCTAGAGCAGTGGTGTGCAGGTGTGTGATAAAACATCTGTGGTGGGGCCATGTGGATCTGCCATTGGCTTCCAAATGGCTTGTGACTGACATGGTGCAGTGAGCAGACCCTTCTATGTAAAGGCATCTTGTTATATGGAGAGGTTTCAGGGCAATGTTCAGAATCAGGTTGCTATGGTCAAGGGGGCAAGCTCTGTGGGATAGAAGCCTGGCTGGTGTATTCTCCTAGGACCTTGACCCACCACACGTGACAGAACTCCCTCCAGCACTGTGTCCCAGTTGAACTCCTTGTATTTCCTGAAGCAAATTCCAGACTTCCAGTGCAGCAGCAAGAAACACCACGAAAAGTGGAGGATGACCAAATGGCTTCACAGTCCACACAGGGAGACACTTAGACCCCAGTGGCCACAGTTTACCTGCAAAGAGAGAATTCAGCACTTCTGCCTCATGTTCATTGGAAAATCAGAAACCATGTCATCCAGGTCACCTAGATGCAGACCAGGTTTGATGGTCAAACTACAAAGGAAGCTAAAGCTCCTGACAACAACATATATTTCAAGTGCCCAACCTAAGAGGCAGTTTCTCACAAAGTCTTTAGGCCAGCAGAGCTCCATGTTTGTGGAGTGTTTACCCTGTCGTTTACTCATGGACACTTGTCTACCACCTCCAAGGTTGTGAACTCCTGAGCATTTTCCATTCCACATATGTATTCACAGCATTTCTAACTCTTCTCCTCAAATTGTGTCTTATTTATTGCGAAGGTAATGTCAAGTCAATGTTCTGGATGAGAGTGGGAAGATTTTTTTGTAGCACATATTGGCCTACACATTGGATTCATTTTCCTATTTTCCGTTTGAAATACTGAATCCCTGACACTAACCCATACCCTACTAGATTGTGACTACGAATACTAATATGATGGAGAAAAATAACTCAAACAGAATAGAAATACAGGCAGTTCAGAGGAGGCCTGGTGTATAGTTGGACTTGCCTTTTGCATTATAAAGGGTATGTGTTATAAATCTAGTCCAATTTAATAGAAATAGTTCTCCATGTGTTTTGAAAGTTAACAAATATGTGAATTCCTGTCTCCCTTTCTCTGTAGCCTATTCAGCAACATGCATTTTTACATGCACATATAGAATCCTACCTCCTATCCCACGTCCATTCTTGTGAGGTGGCTGACTTGGCAGATACAAATTGTGAGAAGAGATCACTCCTCCTAAATGCTGTTGGAACAGAGAATTCAACCTCCAGGTGAGCTTCCCACTTGAACAACATGATACATAAATACATGTTCAGTAAAATAAATATTTTTGGATCTGTGGATGATAATTATTTCATGATGAATTTTGATTGGATATATATTTCTACTCTTTAATGTCTGTGTTTGTGTGTGTGTTTTTTTTGTATATATATATATATATATATATATATATATATATATATATACACACATACACACACTCTCCAGATTTTTCAAAATATGAAATGTATGTGTCATATTATATACTCCCTAAATTCATTCATGTTCATATATGTGGATTAATAATCAACTTTTCACAAGATTATTCTCAGAAATAGTCATCCACCTGAAATACATATTTGTTTCCTAGTGCTGAAATCCTAATATTTCTACAGTAACTGACCCAGTTTAACATGAATGCACGTAGATTCCTATGGGACATGATGTGTGTTTTGACGTTCATTTTTATTCAACACTGGTACATTACTATTTCTTCAGTTGATGCACATCATAGGATATGTATTTCATCCTCAAGTTCACAAATTTCTAGGCATTTATTTTCCTTTCAATCACTTCCTGCTTCAGAACACATGTATTCCTCCACGTTTCTTGACTGGTCTTTTCATGAGACTTCTTTCCAAACACATTCTTTTCCATTTCCATAATCCCTTGTGAAGCAAAACTCACACCCCCTTCATGGTAAACCATAACCCCAATATCACCATTAGATGTATAACTGGTTAGAATGAATGGATGTGTATCAATATTAGATTTCCTATATATTTTCAGATATCAATGCAATCCATTATTTAAATTGGAACCTGTTATACTATTTATTCACAGTATGGTCTATTCATGCGTTATCTCTATATTCATAGACCCAGGGTACACCTATTTGTACCCCCAAAGGCTAATTTATATGTCTTCAACATATTACTCCCAGAAATGGTGGAAGAAACACTCATGTCACCTGATCTACATATACATTTTATCACAGTGATATTCTGGACACAAAATGCAAAGGTCACACTTATGATTGCACCAAAGCCTCATTGGAAAGTGAGCATGGATTACTAAAAACATCCTTGTCCAGGTTGCCTAATGCTGTCAAATGTCAATGCTATTGGTGACTACACATTTGTTTCCTCCTAAGATGATATATTCAACCTCAACCCTGTTGAAAATGTCTAATCCACTCACTCACTTTATACTTTGCCTGATTTCCTAATGTCTCTATTGATATCTGCTTTCCTACATATGTTCCCCACTTCATCATTGTGACTGACTCTTCACATGTGCTGACGTTTACATTCACTCTCTAACTGACACCCTATTTCTAAAGAACTTTTGGTCCAAATTGTATACTCACTCTTCTTCCAAAATATACCAACTATCTTCCTAATCCTACCTACTATCCCTTTTTGACTGGATGTTCTCTTCTACATTCAATCATCCAAGGTACAAGGTCCTATGCCATTGTATATCGATTTATCTGAGACATCTGTGCAGAAAGTCATTCAAAGCTAAGTATCCCCCTCAAGGGCCCAATGCCCTTCTGGCCTTCAAATCTTACTTGGATTTCTATTTTCATACATACACTTCACCTATATATTATTATAAATATCGCAGGTTCCCAATACCATTCTTCATCCAGCAGAGTGATTCCTAAGCCACATCAAACAGGTTCTTAACCCTAACCATACACTCTTCCCTCAATCTATCTTTACAGAAGAGCAGGGACAGAGTGGGTCTTACAATACAGGAATGTGGGGGATTTTCCACCTGCTGAGAACCTCAAAGGTCCATGCAGAAATGATACCTGGAGAAGATGTATGCAGCTATGAAGGACCTGAGAGAGCAGAAGTCATCTTCCATGGCAAACAACCTGGTCAGGATGAAGGGATGTGTCTGAATGAACCTCTCTCTTCTTAATGTAGACAAGATGGACCAAAGCAGGCCTGTGTGGAGAGCTGTTCCTTGGTGCCTGTGGTTGATATTCCATTCTAACTTGTGAAAGTGTCACAGGAAGGAGGGTCAGCCTCCATCTCATGGGAGCCTTGGAAGCAACTGTTAGGACACAGTGGTTGCCAAGGCAGTGACCTCATTCAGTTCCTGAAGGAAGTGACCTCACCTCACTTCCTTGGTGATGGAACTCTCTGAACTTGGGATCCAGGAAGCCAGGCACCCAGAGCCAGTCCCAGTCCCAGTCCCAGTGGGCTCACTTGTTTGGATTAACCAAGGACAGAGTCAGTCTTTCTTGGTACCCACTGATGTGAGGATTGCCAAATGCCAGGAAAGCTCTGCAGAGGGGCCTTTCCTGAGAAAGCAGGTAGTGGCTCACTGCTGGCTCCTGACAACTTCACAGAGTTGGCCAAGGAGGCCAGATGTGAGACAGGACAGGCCCTTTCGGGGGAACATAGTATGGCCCACCAGTCAGATGACACTCTGGGTAGTCACAGACCAACTTGGAAGGAGGTGCCTTTGTGGGTGTGGGTGTGAATTTGTGGTTTGGTCTCATGTTCTGAGAATAGGTAGGAAAGGCGGTTTGTTTGGTTTGGAGTGGACTGTTTCTAGTAAGGCTTTTGACAAGGCGAGTGTTTCTATGTTTGTGTATCCCACTGTGTCCCTGGTTGTAGACATTAGAAAAGAGAATGCATCAATGGATGTGTCCTGTCTAGTAGAAAGCTTCCCAGCATTCATCCTGCCCAATTTATGAATGGACTGCGGCTTGCCTTATGGATGGGCAACACCTACTATCTTCCTAAGTTCCTGTTTTCTTCCTGAATTCTGGCCACTCTCCAGAATAGGCTCATGGTTTTGTGTCCAAGATATGTACCACCTGCAATCTCGGTGGCATGGCCATGTACTGGATAGTTGAAAGGAATGGTGAGCATCTCAGAAAACTCAGATATCAGTGTGACCAGTAAAGTCTCCCTGGAGAAAGCCTGCTTTGGGCCTTTGGCTTACCTATTGTTCTGTTGCCCTGAATGTCAGGAAGGCCTTTGCCTCAGGGCACCCCTTTGTGAAGCCTGAGGAAAACAGTTTTCAAATGGAAATGAATGGGCATCACCTGTGGTTCTTTGCTTAATTGCTTTGCAAAGGGATGTGTCTGAATCAGCCTCTTGGCCCTGTGTGAGGCTGTGGCTTAGATTGTCAGCACCTGATGGATCCAAAGAAAGATCCCATGTGTGCATCCAAAGCCAAATTGGCACAAAAGCAGTCATGGTGGATGAAGTCTCTCGCCTTCCTCTGTAAGGTTCCTGACCTCCATCAAGTGAGAATAGGGATCCTTTGTGTCAAACGAGTTCTTCAAAGCCCTGCAGAGGCTAGCCCATAGGTGCTTGGGTTTTCTCATGACTCCAGTTCACACAAAGAATCTATACCGGGCAGTCAGTAGGCCTCCAATTGGAGAAGTAGAGCAGTATTAAAGGCAGGCCTATTTGATCACTCCAGGTTCACAGGAAGGGTGTCCAGTCCACCCTGACATTAGGCAAATGAGAGGCAAGGGAGCTTATTGTGGACACTGTCTTGGGCTGTGCCCCTCATGGAAACCTCCAGCCAGAGGTTATGATGAGTGTCTATATGGAAGAAGATGAGGGCCATGTGGCAGTGTTTTGGTTTGAATTGTGGTCATTGGTGTGGCAGTGGGAAGAAATGACTGGGTCCACCTGGGCTTGAACTCTGGTGTGATTCCCCTTCGAGACTGAGTTCTGGAACTGACCTCAGAGAAGTATTGCTGTGAATTGTGTTGGTATTTGAGGAGGCCATGCATGAGAGTCGCCCTTGGAAACTGAGATCTAGGCCCAGGCTGGCTTTCCACAGAGCACTGGGAATCTCAGCCCGGATATCACATGATTTTATTCTTAAAGACCTGGCAGCCATAGTTGAGAGTCCAAACACACGTGGACCTCACATTGTAGACCTCAATGGGCCTGGCTTCATGTGACCTTTTGGCCATTCTTTGGGTAGCCTTGTTTGTGAGAGTTCTCCAGAGCTTTCATTGAAATGAGCTTCCTCACCATTTAATGGTTCCTGAAGGAATGGAAACCCACAGTGCCTCCAACTTCATCCTTTAAAAATGGCTAGCTAGATAAATACCATGACATTTTTGAAATTCCCATGACCAGGTGGCACTGGAGAACCTTTGGATGTCCTGTTGCTGATCATGAGTTTACCAGACAGTGCCTTGATTGACTGGGTTTCATGAAAATGGTGTAAAACAGAGATGCCAGTAAGTTCGGGCCTGCTGAGTAGTGGGCCTAGAGCAGTGGTGTGCAGGTGTGTGATAAAACATCTGTGGTGGGGCCATGTGGATCTGCCATTGGCTTCCAAATGGCTTGTGACTGACATGGTGCAGTGAGCAGACCCTTCTATGTAAAGGCATCTTGTTATATGGAGAGGTTTCAGGGCAATGTTCAGAATCAGGTTGCTATGGTCAAGGGGGCAAGCTCTGTGGGATAGAAGCCTGGCTGGTGCATTCTCCTAGGACCTTGACCCACCACACGTGACAGAACTCCCTCCAGCACTGTGTCCCAGTTGAACTCCTTGTATTTCCTGAAGCAAATTCCAGACTCCCAGTGCAGCAGCAAGAAACACCACGAAAAGTGGAGGATGACCAAATGGCTTCACAGTCCACAAAGGGAGACACTTAGACCCCAGTGGCCACAGTTTACCTGCAAAGAGAGAATTCAGCACTTCTGCCTCATGTTCATGGGAAAATCAGAAACCATGTCCTCCAGGTCACCTAGATGGAGACCAGGTTTGATGGTCTCACTACAAAGGAAGCTAAAGCTCCTGACAACAACATATATTTCAAGTGCCCAACCTCAGTGTCAGTTTCTCACAAAGTCTTTAGGCCAGCAGAGCTCCACGTTTGTGGAGTGTTTACCCTGTCCCTTACTCATGGAAACTAGTCTACCACCTCCAAGGTTGTGAACTCCTGAGCATTTTCCATTCCACATATGTATTCACAGCATTTCTAACTCTTCTCATCAAATTGTGTCTTATTTATTGTGAAGGTAATGTCAAGGCAATGTTCTGGATGAGAGTGGGAAGATTTTTTTGTAGCACATATTGGCCTACACATTGGATTCATTTTCCTATTTTCCGTTCGAAATACTGAATCCCTGACACTAACCCATACCCTACTAGATTGTGACTACGAATACTAATATGATGGAGAAAAATAACTCAAACAGAATAGAAATACAGGCAGTTCAGAGGAGGCCTGGTGTATAGTTGGACTTGCCTTTTGCATTATAAAGGGTATGTGTTATAAATCTAGTCCAATTTAATAGAAATAGTTCTCCATGTGTTTTGAAAGTTAACAAATATGTGAATTCCTGTCTCCCTTTCTCTGTAGCCTATTCAGCAACATGCATTTTTACATGCACATATAGAATCCTACCTCCTATCCCACGTCCATTCTTGTGAGGTGCCTGACTTGGCAGATACAAATTGTGAGAAGAGATCACTCCTCCTAAACGCTGTTGGAACTGAAAATTCAACCTCCAGGTGAGCTTCCCACTTGAACAACATGATACATAAATACATGTTCAGTAAAATAAATATTTTTGGATCTGTGGATGATAAATATTTCATGATGAATTTCGATTGGCATATATATTTCTACTCTTTAATGTCTGTGTTTGTGTGTGTGTTTTTTTTGTATATATATATATACACACATACACACACTCTCCAGATTTTTCAAAATATGAAATGTATGTGTCATATTATATACTCCCTAAATTCATTCATGTTCATATATGTGGATTAATAATCAACTTTTCACAAGATTATTCTCAGAAATAGTCATCCACCTGAAATACATATTTGTTTCCTAGTGCTGAAATCCTAATATTTCTACAGTAACTGACCCAGTTTAACATGAATGCAAGTAGATTCCTATGGGACATGATGTGTGTTTTGACGTTCATTTTTATTCAACACTGGTACATTACTATTTCTTCAGTTGATGCACATCATAGGATATGTATTTCATCCTCAAGTTCACAAATTTCTAGGCATTTATTTCCCTTTCAATCACTTCCTGCTTCAGAACACATGTATTCCTCCACGTTTCTTGACTGGTCTTTTCATGAGACTTCTTTCCAAACACATTCTTTTCCATTTCCATAATCCCTTGTGAAGCAAAACTCACACCCCCTTCATGGTAAACCATAACCCCAATATCACCATTAGATGTATAACTGGTTAGAATGAATGGATGTGTATCAATATTAGATTTCCTATATATTTTCAGATATCAATGCAATCCATTATTTAAATTGGAACCTGTTATACTATTTATTCACAGTATGGTCTATTCATGCGTTATCTCTATATTCATAGACCCAGGGTACACCTATTTGTACCCCCAAAGGCTAATTTATATGTCTTCAACATATTACTCCCAGAAATGGTGGAAGAAACACTCATGTCACCTGATCTACATATACATTTTATCACAGTGATATTCTGGACACAAAATGCAAAGGTCACACTTATGATTGCACCAAAGCCTCATTGGAAAGTGAGCATGGATTACTAAAAACATCCTTGTCCAGGTTGCCTAATGCTGTCAAATGTCAATGCTATTGTTGACTACACATTTGTTTCTTCCTAAGATGATATATTCAACCTCAACCCTGTTGAAAATGTCTAATCCACTCACTCACTTTATACTTTGCCTGATTTCCTAATGTCTCTATTGATATCTGCTTTCCTACATATGTTCCCCAGTTCATCATTGTGACTGACTCTTCACATGTGCTGACATTTACATTCACTCTCTAACCGACACCCTATTGCTAAAGAACTTTTGGTCCAAATTGTATACTCACTCTTCTTCCAAATCATACCAACTATCTTCCTAATCCTACCTACTATCCCTTTTTGACTGGATGTTCTCTTCTACATTCAATCATCCAAGGTACAAGGTCCTATGCCATTGTATATCGATTTATCTGAGACATCTGTGCAGAAAGTCATTCAAAGCTAAGTATCCCCATCAAGGGCCCAATGCCCTTCTGGCCTTCAAATCTTACTTGGATTTCTGTTTTCATACATATATTTCACCTATATATTATTATAAATATCGCAGGTTCCCAATACCATTCTTCATCCAGCAGAGTGATTCCTAAGCCACATCAAACAGGTTCTTAACCCTAACCATACACTCTTCCCTCAATCTAACTTTACAGAAGAGCAGGGACAGAGTGGGTCTTACAATACAGGAATGTGGGGGATTTTCCACCTGCTGAGAACCTCAAAGGTCCATGCAGAAATGATACCTGGAGAAGATGTAGGCAGCTATGAAGGGCCTGAGAGAGCAGAAGTCATCTTCCATGGCAAACAACCTGGTCAGGATGAAGTGTTGTGTCTGAATGAACCTCTCTCTTCTTAATGTAGACAAGGTGGACCAAAGCAGGCCTGTGTGGAGAGCTGTTCCTTGGTGCCTATGGTTGATATGCCATTCTAACTTGTGAAAGTGTCACAGGAAGGAGGGGCAGCCTCCATCTCATGGGAGCCTTGGAAGCAACTGTTAGGACACAGTGGTTGCCAAGGCAGTGACCTCATTCAGTTCCTGAAGGAAGTGACCTCACCTCACTTCCTTGGTGATGGAACTCTCTGATCTTGGGATCCAGGAAGCCAGGCACCCAGAGCCAGTCCCAGTCCCAGTCCCAGTGGGCTCACTTGTTTGGATTTACCAAGGACAGAGTCAGTCTTTCTTGGTACCCACTGATGTGAGGATTGCCAAATGCCAGGAAAGCTCTGCAGAGGGGCCTTTCCTGAGAAAGCAGGTAGTGGCTCACCGCTGGCTCCTGACAACTTCACAGAGTTGGCCAAGGAGGCCAGATGTGAGACAGGACAGGCCCTTTCGGGGGAACATAGTATGGCCCACCAGTCAGATGACACTCTGGGTAGTCACAGACCAACTTGGAAGGAGGTGCCTTTGTGGGTGTGGGTGTGAGTTTGTGGTTTGGTCTCATGTTCTGAGAATAGGTAGGAAAGGCGGTTTGTTTGGTTTGGAGTGGACTGTTTCTAGTAAGGCTTTTGACAAGGCGAGTGTTTCTATGTTTGTGTATCCCACTGTGTCCCTGGTTGTAGACATTAGAAAAGAGAATGCATCAATGGATGTGTCCTGTCTAGTAGAAAGCTTCCCAGCATTCATCCTGCCCAATTTATGAATGGACTGCGGCTTGCCTTATGGATGGGCAACACCTACTATCTTCCTAAGTTCCTGTTTTCTTCCTGAATTCTGGCCACTCTCCAGAATAGGCTCATGGTTTTGTGTCCAAGATATGTACCACCTGCAATCTCGGTGGCATGGCCATGTACTGGATAGTTGAAAGGAATGGTGAGCATCTCAGAAAACTCAGATATCAGTGTGACCAGTAAAGTCTCCCTGGAGAAAGCCTGCTTTGGGCCTTTGGCTTACCTATTGTTCTGTTGCCCTGAATGTCAGGAAGGCCTTTGCCTCAGGGCACCCCTTTGTGAAGCCTGAGGAAAACAGTTTTCAAATGGAAATGAATGGGCATCACCTGTGGTTCTTTGCTTAATTGCTTTGCAAAGGGATGTGTCTGAATCAGCCTCTTGGCCTTGTGTGAGGCTGTGGCTTAGATTGTCAGCACCTTATGGATCCAAAGAAAGATCCCATGTGTGCATCCAAAGCCAAATTGGCACAAAAGCAGTCATGGTGGATGAAGTCTCTCGCCTTCCTCTGTAAGGTTCCTGACCTCCATCAAGTGAGAATAGGGATCCTTTGTGTCAAATGAGTTCTTCAAAGCCCTGCAGAGGCTAGCCCATAGGTGCTTGGGTTTTCTCATGACTCCAGTTCACACAAAGAATCTATACCGGGCAGTCAGTAGGCCTCCAATTGGAGAAGTAGAGCAGTATTAACGGCAGGCCTATTTGATCATTCCAGGTTCACAGGAAGGGTGTCCAGTCCACCCTGACATTAGGCAAATGAGAGGCAAGGGAGCTTATTGTGGACACTGTCTTGGGCTGTGCCCCTCATGGAAACCTCCAGCCAGAGGTTATGATGAGTGTCTATATGGAAGAAGATGAGGGCCATGTGGCAGTGTTTTGGTTTGAATTGTGGTCATTGGTGTGGCAGTGTGAAGAAATGACTGGGTCCACCTGGGCTTGAACTCTGGTGTGATTCCCCTTCGAGACTGAGTTCTGGAACTGACCTCAGAGAAGTATTGCCGTGAATTGTGTCGGGATGTTAGAAGGCCACGCATGAGAGTCGCCCTTGGAAACTGAGATCTAGGCCCAGGCTGGCTTCCCACAGAGCACTGGGAATCTCAGCCCGGATATCACATGATTTTATTCTTAAAGACCTGGCAGCCATCGTGGAGAGTCCAAACACAAGTGGACCACACATTGTAGACCTCAATGGGCCTGGCTTCCTGTGACCTTTTGGCCACTCTTTGGGAAGCCTTGTTTGTGAGAGTTCTCCAGAGCTTTCGTTGAAATGAGCTTGCTCACCATTTAATGGTTCCTGAAGGAATGGAAACCCACAGTGCCTCCAACTTCATCCTTCAAAAATGGCTAGCTAGATAAATACCATGACATTTTTGAAATTCCCATGACCAGGTGGCACTGGAGAACTTTGGATGACCTGTTGCTGATCATGAGTGTACCAGACAGTGCCTTGATTGACTGGGTTTCATGAAAATGGTGTAAAACAGAGATGCCAGTAAGTTGGGGCCCGCTGAGTAGTGGGCCTAGAGCAGTGGTGTGCAGGTGTGTGATAAAACATCTGTGGTGGGGCCATGTGGATCTGCCATTGGCTTCCAAATGGCTTGTGACTGACATGGTGCAGTGAGCAGACCCTTCTTTGTAAAGGCATCTTGTTATATGGAGAGGTTTCAGGGCAATGTTCAGAATCAGGTTGCTATGGTCAAGGGGGCAAGCTCTGTGGGATAGAAGCCTGGCTGGTGCATTCTCCTAGGACCTTGACCCACCACACGTGACAGAACTCCCTCCAGCACTGTGTCCCAGTTGAACTCCTTGTATTTCCTGAAGCAAATTCCAGACTTCCAGTGCAGCAGCAAGAAACACCACGAAAAGTGGAGGATGACCAAATTGCTTCACAGTCCACACAGGGAGACACTTAGACCCCAGTGGCCACAGTTTACCTGCAAAGAGAGAATTCAGCACTTCTGCCTCATGTTCATTGGAAAATCAGAAACCATGTCCTCCAGGTCACCTAGATGCAGACCAGGTTTGATGGTCTCACTACAAAAGAAGCTAAAGCTCCTGACAACAACATATATTTCAAGTGCCCAACCTAAGTGGCAGTTTCTCACAAAGTCTTTAGGCCAGCAGAGCTCCACGTTTGTGGAGTGTTTACCCTGTCATTTACTCATGGACACTTGTCTACCACCTCCAAGGTTGTGAACTCCTGAGCATTTTCCATTCCACATATGTATTCACAGCATTTCTAACTCTTCTCCTCAAATTGTGTCTTATTTATTGCGAAGGTAATGTCAAGACAATGTTCTGCATGAGAGTGGGAAGATTTTTTTGCAGCACATATTGGCCTACACATTGGATACATTTTCCTATTTTCCATTCGAAATACTGAATCCCTGACACTAATCCTTACCCTACTAGATTGTGACTACGAATACTAATATGATGGAGAAAAATAACTCAAACAGAATAGAAATACAGGCAGTTCAGAGGAGGCCTGGTGTATAGTTGGACTGGCCTTTTGCATTATAAAGGGTAGGTGTTATAAATCTAGTCCAATTTAATAGAAATAGTTCTCCATGTGTTTTGAAAGTTAACAAATATGTGAATTCCTGTCTCCCTTTCTCTGTAGCCTATTCAGCAACAAGCATTTTTACATGCACATATAGAATCCTACCTCCCATCCCACGTCCATTCTTGTGAGGTGGCTGACTTAGCAGATACAAATTGTGAGAAGAGATCACTCCTCCTAAGCGCTGTTGGAACTGAGAATTCAACCTCTACGTGAGCTTCCCACTTGAACAACATGATACATAAATACATGTTCAGTAAAATAAATATTTTTGGATCTGTGGATGATAAATATTTCATGATGAATTTCGATTGGCATATATATTTCTACACTTTAATGTCTGTGTTTATGTGTGTGTGTTTTTTTTGTATATATATATATATATATATATATATATATATATATATATATATATATACACACACATACACACACTCTCCAGATTTTTCAAAATATGAAATGTATGTGTCATATTATATACTCCCTAAATTCATTCATGTTCATATATGTGGATTTATAATCAACTTTTCACAAGATTATTCTCAGAAATAGTCATCCACCTGAAATACATATTTGTTTCCTAGTGCTGAAATCCTAATATTTCTACAGTAACTGACCCAGTTTAACATGAATGCAAGTAGATTCCTATGGGACATGATGTGTGTTTTGACATTCATTTTTATTCAACACTGGTACATTACTATTTCTTCAGTTGATTCACATCATGGGATATGTATTTCATCCTCAAGTTCACAAATTTCTAGGCATTTATTTCCCTTTCAATCACTTCCTGCTTCAGAACACATGTATTCCTCCACGTTTCTTGACAGGTCTTTTCATGAGACTTCTTTCCAAACACATTCTTTTCCATTTCCATAATCCCTTGTGAAGCAAAACTCACACCCCCTTCATGGTAAACCATAACCCCAATATCACCATTAGATGTATAACTGGTTAGAATGAATGGTTGTGTATCAATATTAGATTTCCTATATATTTTCAGATATCAATGCAATCCATTATTTAAATTGGAACCTGTTATACTGTTTATTCACAGTATGGTCTATTCATGCATTATCTCTATATTCATAGACCCAGGGTACACCTATTTGTACCCCCAAAGGCTAATTTATATGTCTTCAACATATTACTCCCAGAAATGGTGGAAGAAACACTCATGTCACCTGATCTACATATACATTTTATCACAGTGATATTCTGGACACAAAATGCAAAGGTCACACTTATGATTGCACCAAAGCCTCATTGGAAAGTGAGCATGGATTACTAAAAACATCCTTCTCTAGGTTGCCTAATGCTGTCAAATGTCAATGCTATTGGTGACTACACATTTGTTTCTTCCTAAGATGATATATTCAACCTCAACCCTATTGAAAATGTCTAATCCACTCACTCACTTTATACTTTGCCTGATTTCCTAATGTCTCTATTGATATCTGCTTTCCTACATATGTTCCCCAGTTCATCATTGTGACTGACTCTTCACATGTGCTGACGTTTACATTCACTCTCTAACCGACACCCTATTGCTAAAGAACTTTTGGTCCAAATTGTATACTCACTCTTCTTCCAAAACATACCAACTATCTTCCTAATCCTACCTACTATCCCTTTTTGACTGGATGTTCTCTTCTACATTCAATCATCCAAGGTACAAGGTCCTATGCCATTGTATATCGATTTATCTGAGACATCTGTGCAGAAAGTCATTCAAAGCTAAGTATCCCCATCAAGGGCCCAATGCCCTTCTGGCCTTCAAATCTTACTTGGATTTCTGTTTTCATACATATATTTCACCTATATATTATTATAAATATCGCAGGTTCCCAATACCATTCTTCATCCAGCAGAGTGATTCCTAAGCCACATCAAACAGGTTCTTAACCCTAACCATACACTCTTCCCTCAATCTAACTTTACAGAAGAGCAGGGACAGAGTGGGTCTTACAATACAGGAATGTGGGGGATTTTCCACCTGCTGAGAACCTCAAAGGTCCATGCAGAAATGATACCTGGAGAAGATGTAGGCAGCTATGAAGGGCCTGAGAGAGCAGAAGTCATCTTCCATGGCAAACAACCTGGTCAGGATGAAGTGTTGTGTCTGAATGAACCTCTCTCTTCTTAATGTAGACAAGGTGGACCAAAGCAGGCCTGTGTGGAGAGCTGTTCCTTGGTGCCTATGGTTGATATGCCATTCTAACTTGTGAAAGTGTCACAGGAAGGAGGGGCAGCCTCCATCTCATGGGAGCCTTGGAAGCAACTGTTAGGACACAGTGGTTGCCAAGGCAGTGACCTCATTCAGTTCCTGAAGGAAGTGACCTCACCTCACTTCCTTGGTGATGGAACTCTCTGATCTTGGGATCCAGGAAGCCAGGCACCCAGAGCCAGTCCCAGTCCCAGTCCCAGTGGGCACACTTGTTTGGATTTACCAAGGACAGAGTCAGTCTTTCTTGGTACCCACTGATGTGAGGATTGCCAAATGCCAGGAAAGCTCTGCAGAGGGGCCATTCCTGAGAAAGCAGGTAGTGGCTCACTGCTGGCTCCTGACAACTTCACAGAGTTGGCCAAGGAGGCCAGATGTGAGACAGGACAGGCCCTTTCGGGGGAACATAGTATGGCCCACCAGTCAGATGACACTCTGGGTAGTCACAGACCAAGTTGGAAGGAGGTGCCTTTGTGGGTGTGGGTGTGAGTTTGTGGTTTGGTCTCATGTTCTGAGAATAGGTAGGAAAGGCGGATGGTTTTCTTTGCAGTGGACTGTTTCTAGTAAGGCTTTTGACAAGGCGAGTGTTTCTATGTTTGTGTATCCCACTGTGTCCCTGGTTGTAGACATTAGAAAAGAGAATGCATCAATGGATGTGTCCTGTCTAGTAGAAAGCTTCCCAGCATTCATCCTGCCCAATTTATGAATGGACTGCGGCTTGCCTTATGGATGGGCAACACCTACTATCTTCCTAAGTTCCTGTTTTCTTCCTGAATTCTGGCCACTCTCCAGAATAGGCTCATGGTTTTGTGTCCAAGATATGTACCACCTGCAATCTCGGTGGCATGGCCATGTACTGGATAGTTGAAAGGAATGGTGAGCATCTCAGAAAACTCAGATATCAGTGTGACCAGTAAAGTCTCCCTGGAGAAAGCCTGCTTTGGGCCTTTGGCTTACCTATTGTTCTGTTGCCCTGAATGTCAGGAAGGCCTTTGCCTCAGGGCACCCCTTTGTGAAGCCTGAGGAAAACAGTTTTCAAATGGAAATGAATGGGCACCACCTGTGGTTCTTTGCTTAATTGCTTTGCAAAGGGATGTGTCTGAATCAGCCTCTTGGCCCTGTGTGAGGCTGTGGCTTAGATTGTTAGCACCTTATGGATCCAAAGAAAGATCCCATGTGTGCATCCAAAGCCAAATTGGCACAAAAGCAGTCATGGTGGATGAAGTCTCTCGCCTTCCTCTGTAAGGTTCCTGACCTCCATCAAGTGAGAATAGGGATCCTTTGTGTCAAACGAGTTCTTCAAAGCCCTGCAGAGGCTAGCCCATAGGTGCTTGGGTTTTCTCATGACTCCAGTTCACACAAAGAATCTATACCGGGCAGTCAGTAGGCCTCCAATTGGAGAAGTAGAGCAGTATTAAAGGCAGGCCTATTTGATCACTCCAGGTTCACAGGAAGGGTGTCCAGTCCACCCTGACATTAGGCAAATGAGAGGCAAGGGAGCTTATTGTGGACACTGTCTTGGGCTGTGCCCCTCATGGAAACCTCCAGCCAGAGGTTATGATGAGTGTCTATATGGAAGAAGATGAGGGCCATGTGGCAGTGTTTTGGTTTGAATTGTGGTCATTGGTGTGGCAGTGGGAAGAAATGACTGGGTCCACCTGGGCTTGAACTCTGGTGTGATTCCCCTTCGAGACTGAGTTCTGGAACTGACCTCAGAGAAGTATTGCTGTGAATTGTGTTGGTATTTGAGGAGGCCATGCATGAGAGTCGCCCTTGGAAACTGAGATCTAGGCCCAGGCTGGCTTTCCACAGAGCACTGGGAATCTCAGCCCGGATATCACATGATTTTATTCTTAAAGACCTGGCAGCCATAGTTGAGAGTCCAAACACACGTGGACCTCACATTGTAGACCTCAATGGGCCTGGCTTCATGTGACCTTTTGGCCATTCTTTGGGTAGCCTTGTTTGTGAGAGTTCTCCAGAGCTTTCATTGAAATGAGCTTCCTCACCATTTAATGGTTCCTGAAGGAATGGAAACCCACAGTGCCTCCAACTTCATCCTTTAAAAATGGCTAGCTAGATAAATACCATGACATTTTTGAAATTCCCATGACCAGGTGGCACTGGAGAACCTTTGGATGTCCTGTTGCTGATCATGAGTTTACCAGACAGTGCCTTGATTGACTGGGTTTCATGAAAATGGTGTAAAACAGAGATGCCAGTAATTTCGGGCCTGCTGAGTAGTGGGCCTAGAGCAGTGGTGTGCAGGTGTGTGATAAAACATCTGTGGTGGGGCCATGTGGATCTGCCATTGGCTTCCAAATGGCTTGTGACTGACATGGTGCAGTGAGCAGACCCTTCTATGTAAAGGCATCTTGTTATATGGAGAGGTTTCAGGGCAATGTTCAGAATCAGGTTGCTATGGTCAACGGGGCAAGCTCTGTGGGATAGAAGCCTGGCTGGTGCATTCTCCTAGGACCTTGACCCACCACACGTGACAGAACTCCCTCCAGCACTGTGTCCCAGTTGAACTCCTTGTATTTCCTGAAGCAAATTCCAGACTTCCAGTGCAGCAGCAAGAAACACCACGAAAAGTGGAGGATGACCAAATGGCTTCACAGTCCACAAACGGAGACACTTAGACCCCAGTGGCCACAGTTTACCTGCAAAGAGAGAATTCAGCACTTCTGCCTCATGTTCATTGGAAAACCAGAAACCATGTCCTCCAGGTCACCTAGATGGAGACCAGGTTTGATGGTCTCACTACAAAGGAAGCTAAAGCTCCTGACAAAAACATATATTTCAAGTGCCCAACCTCAGTGTCAGTTTCTCACAAAGTCTTTAGGCCAGCAGAGCTCCACGTTTGTGGAGTGTTTACCCTGTCCCTTACTCATGGAAACTAGTCTACCACCTCCAAGGTTGTGAACTCCTGAGCATTTTCCATTCCACATATGTATTCACAGCATTTCTAACTCTTCTCATCAAATTGTGTCTTATTTATTGTGAAGGTAATGTCAAGGCAATGTTCTGGATGAGAGTGGGAAGATTTTTTTGTAGCACATATTGGCCTACACATTGGATTCATTTTCCTATTTTCCGTTCGAAATACTGAATCCCTGACACTAACCCATACCCTACTAGATTGTGACTACGAATACTAATATGATGGAGAAAAATAACTCAAACAGAATAGAAATACAGGCAGTTCAGAGGAGGCCTGGTGTATAGTTGGACTTGCCTTTTGCATTATAAAGGGTATGTGTTATAAATCTAGTCCAATTTAATAGAAATAGTTCTCCATGTGTTTTGAAAGTTAACAAAATATGTGAATTCCTGTCTCCCTTTCTCTGTAGCCTATTCAGCAACATGCATTTTTACATGCACATATAGAATCCTACCTCCTATCCCACGTCCATTCTTGTGAGGTGCCTGACTTGGCAGATACAAATTGTGAGAAGAGATCACTCCTCCTAAACGCTGTTGGAACTGAAAATTCAACCTCCAGGTGAGCTTCCCACTTGAACAACATGATACATAAATACATGTTCAGTAAAATAAATATTTTTGGATCTGTGGATGATAAATATTTCATGATGAATTTCGATTGGCATATATATTTCTACTCTTTAATGTCTGTGATTGTGTGTGTGTTTTTTTTGTATATATATATATATATATATATACACACATACACACACTCTCCAGATTTTTCAAAATATGAAATGTATGTGTCATATTATATACTCCCTAAATTCATTCATGTTCATATATGGGGATTTATAATCAACTTTTCACAAGATTATTCTCAGAAATAGTCATCCACCTGAAATACATATTTGTTTCCTAGTGCTGAAATCCTAATATTTCTACAGTAACTGACCCAGTTTAACATGAATGCACGTAGATTCCTATGGGACATGATGTGTGTTTTGACGTTCATTTTTATTCAACACTGGTACATTACTATTTCTTCAGTTGATGCACATCATAGGATATGTATTTCATCCTCAAGTTCACAAATTTCTAGGCATTTATTTCCCTTTCAATCACTTCCTGCTTCAGAACACATGTATTCCTCCACGTTTCTTGACTGGTCTTTTCATGAGACTTCTTTCCAAACACATTCTTTTCCATTTCCATAATCCCTTGTGAAGCAAAACTCACACCCCCTTCATGGTAAACCATAACCCCAATATCACCATTAGATGTATAACTGGTTAGAATGAATGGTTGTGTATCAATATTAGATTTCCTATATATTTTCAGATATCAATGCAATCCATTATTTAAATTGGAACCTGTTATACTATTTATTCACAGTATGGTCTATTCATGCGTTATCTCTATATTCATAGACCCAGGGTACACCTATTTGTACCCCCAAAGGCTAATTTATATGTCTTCAACATATTACTCCCAGAAATGGTGGAAGAAACACTCATGTCACCTGATCTACATATACATTTTATCACAGTGATATTCTGGACACAAAATGCAAAGGTCACACTTATGATTGCACCAAAGCCTCATTGGAAAGTGAGCATGGATTACTAAAAACATCCTTGTCCAGGTTGCCTAATGCTGTCAAATGTCAATGCTATTGGTGACTACACATTTGTTTCTTCCTAAGATGATATATTCAACCTCAACCCTGTTGAAAATGTCTAATCCACTCACTCACTTTATACTTTGCCTGATTTCCTAATGTCTCTATTGATATCTGCTTTCCTACATATGTTCCCCAGTTCATCATTGTGACTGACTCTTCACATGTGCTGACGTTTACATTCACTCTCTAACCGACACCCTATTGCTAAAGAACTTTTGGTCCAAATTGTATACTCACTCTTCTTCCAAAACATACCAACTGTCTTCCTAATCCTACCTACTATCCCTTTTTGACTGGATGTTCTCTTCTACATTCAATCATCCAAGGTACAAGGTCCTATGCCATTGTATATCGATTTATCTGAGACATCTGTGCAGAAAGTCATTCAAAGCTAAGTATCCCCATCAAGGGCCCAATGCCCTTCTGGCCTTCAAATCTTACTTGGATTTCTGTTTTCATACATATATTTCACCTATATATTATTATGAATATCGCAGGTTCCCAATACCATTCTTCATCCAGCAGAGTGATTCCTAAGCCACATCAAACAGGTTCTTAACCCTAACCATACACTCTTCCCTCAATCTAACTTTACAGAAGAGCAGGGACAGAGTGGGTCTTACAATACAGGAATGTGGGGGATTTTCCACCTGCTGAGAACCTCAAAGTTCCATGCAGAAATGATACCTGGAGAAGATGTAGGCAGCTATGAAGGGCCTGAGAGAGCAGAAGTCATCTTCCATGGCAAACAACCTGGTCAGGATGAAGTGTTGTGTCTGAATGAACCTCTCTCTTCTTAATGTAGACAAGGTGGACCAAAGCAGGCCTGTGTGGAGAGCTGTTCCTTGGTGCCTATGGTTGATATGCCATTCTAACTTGTGAAAGTGTCACAGGAAGGAGGGGCAGCCTCCATCTCATGGGAGCCTTGGAAGCAACTGTTAGGACACAGTGGTTGCCAAGGCAGTGACCTCATTCAGTTCCTGAAGGAAGTGACCTCACCTCACTTCCTTGGTGATGGAACTCTCTGAACTTGGGATCCAGGAAGCCAGGCACCCAGAGCCAGTCCCAGTCCCAGTCCCAGTGGGCTCACTTGTTTGGATTTACCAAGGACAGAGTCAGTCTTTCTTGGTACCCACTGATGTGAGGATTGCCAAATGCCAGGAAAGCTCTGCAGAGGGGCCTTTCCTGAGAAAGCAGGTAGTGGCTCACCGCTGGATCCTGACAACTTCACAGAGTTGGCCAAGGAGGCCAGATGTGAGACAGGACAGGCCCTTTCGGGGGAACATAGTATGGCCCACCAGTCAGATGACACTCTGGGTAGTCACAGACCAACTTGGAAGGAGGTGCCTTTGTGGGTGTGGGTGTGAGTTTGTGGTTTGGTCTCATGTTCTGAGAATAGGTAGGAAAGGCGGTTTGTTTGGTTTGGAGTGGACTGTTTCTAGTAAGGCTTTTGACAAGGCGAGTGTTTCTATGTTTGTGTATCCCACTGTGTCCCTGGTTGTAGACATTAGAAAAGAGAATGCATCAATGGATGTGTCCTGTCTAGTAGAAAGCTTCCCAGCATTCATCCTGCCCAATTTATGAATGGACTGCGGCTTGCCTTATGGATGGGCAACACCTACTATCTTCCTAAGTTCCTGTTTTCTTCCTGAATTCTGGCCACTCTCCAGAATAGGCTCATGGTTTTGTGTCCAAGATATGTACCACCTGCAATCTCGGTGGCATGGCCATGTACTGGATAGTTGAAAGGAATGGTGAGCATCTCAGAAAACTCAGATATCAGTGTGACCAGTAAAGTCTCCCTGGAGAAAGCCTGCTTTGGGCCTTTGGCTTACCTATTGTTCTGTTGCCCTGAATGTCAGGAAGGCCTTTGCCTCAGGGCACCCCTTTGTGAAGCCTTAGGAAAACAGTTTTCAAATGGAAATGAATGGGCATCACCTGTGGTTCTTTGCTTAATTGCTTTGCAAAGGGATTTGTCTGAATCAGCCTCTTGGCCCTGTGTGAGGCTGTGGCTTAGATTGTCAGCACCTGATGGATCCAAAGAAAGATCCCATGTGTGCATCCAAAGCCAAATTGGCACAAAAGCAGTCATGGTGGATGAAGTCTCTCGCAATCCTCTGTAAGGTTCCTGACCTCCATCAAGTGAGAATAGGGATCCTTTGTGTCAAACGAGTTCTTCAAAGCCCTGCAGAGGCTAGCCCATAGGTGCTTGGGTTTTCTCATGACTCCAGTTCACACAAAGAATCTATACCGGGCAGTCAGTAGGCCTCCAATTGGAGAAGTAGAGCAGTATTAACGGCAGGCCTATTTGATCACTCCAGGTTCACAGGAAGGGTGTCCAGTCCACCCTGACATTAGGCAAATGAGAGGCAAGGGAGCTTATTGTGGACACTGTCTTGGGCTGTGCCCCTCATGGAAACCTCCAGCCAGAGGTTATGATGAGTGTCTATATGGAAGAAGATGAGGGCCATGTGGCAGTGTTTTGGTTTCAATTGTGGTGTGGCAGTGGGAAGAGATGACTGGGTCCACCTGGGCTTGAACTCTGGTGTGATTCCCCTTGGAGACTGAGTTCTGGAACTGACCTCAGAGAAGTATTGCCGTGAATTGTGTCGGGATGTTAGAAGGCCACGCATGAGAGTCGCCCTTGGAAACTGAGATCTAGGCCCAGGCTGGCTTTCCACAGAGCACTGGGAATCTCAGCCCGGATATCACATGATTTTATTCTTAAAGACCTGGCAGCCATCGTGGAGAGTCCAAACACATGTGGACCACACATTGTAGACCTCAATGGGCCTGGCTTCATGTGACCTTTTGGCCATTCTTTGGGTAGCCTTGTTTGTGAGAGTTCTCCAGAGCTTTCGTTGAAATGAGCTTCCTCACCATTTAATGGTTCCTGAAGGAATGGAAACCCACAGTGCCTCCAACTTCATCCTTTAAAAATGGCTAGCTAGATAAATACCATGACATTTTTGAAATTCCCATGACCAAGTGGCACTGGAGAACCTTTGGATGTCCTGTTGCTGATCATGAGTGTACCAGACAGTGCCTTGATTGACTGGGTTTCATGAAAATGGTGTAAAACAGAGATGCCAGTAAGTTGGGGCCCGCTGAGTAGTGGGCCTAGAGCAGTGGTGTGCAGGTGTGTGATAAAACATCTGTGGTGGGGCCATGTGGATCTGCCATTGGCTTCCAAATGGCTTGTGACTGACATGGTGCAGTGAGCAGACCCTTCTATGTAAAGGCATCTTGTTATATGGAGAGGTTTCAGGGCAATGTTCAGAATCAGGTTGCTATGGTCAAGGGGGCAAGCTCTGTGGGATAGAAGCCTGGCTGGTGTATTCTCCTAGGACCTTGACCCACCACACGTGACAGAACTCCCTCCAGCACTGTGTCCCAGTTGAACTCCTTGTATTTCCTGAAGCAAATTCCAGACTTCCAGTGCAGCAGCAAGAAACACCACGAAAAGTGGAGGATGACCAAATGGCTTCACAGTCCACACAGGGAGACACTTAGACCCCAGTGGCCACAGTTTACCTGCAAAGAGAGAATTCAGCACTTCTGCCTCATGTTCATTGGAAAATCAGAAACCATGTCATCCAGGTCACCTAGATGCAGACCAGGTTTGATGGTCAAACTACAAAGGAAGCTAAAGCTCCTGACAACAACATATATTTCAAGTGCCCAACCTAAGAGGCAGTTTCTCACAAAGTCTTTAGGCCAGCAGAGCTCCATGTTTGTGGAGTGTTTACCCTGTCGTTTACTCATGGACACTTGTCTACCACCTCCAAGGTTGTGAACTCCTGAGCATTTTCCATTCCACATATGTATTCACAGCATTTCTAACTCTTCTCCTCAAATTGTGTCTTATTTATTGCGAAGGTAATGTCAAGTCAATGTTCTGGATGAGAGTGGGAAGATTTTTTTGTAGCACATATTGGCCTACACATTGGATTCATTTTCCTATTTTCCGTTTGAAATACTGAATCCCTGACACTAACCCATACCCTACTAGATTGTGACTACGAATACTAATATGATGGAGAAAAATAACTCAAACAGAATAGAAATACAGGCAGTTCAGAGGAGGCCTGGTGTATAGTTGGACTTGCCTTTTGCATTATAAAGGGTATGTGTTATAAATCTAGTCCAATTTAATAGAAATAGTTCTCCATGTGTTTTGAAAGTTAACAAATATGTGAATTCCTGTCTCCCTTTCTCTGTAGCCTATTCAGCAACATGCATTTTTACATGCACATATAGAATCCTACCTCCTATCCCACGTCCATTCTTGTGAGGTGGCTGACTTGGCAGATACAAATTGTGAGAAGAGATCACTCCTCCTAAATGCTGTTGGAACAGAGAATTCAACCTCCAGGTGAGCTTCCCACTTGAACAACATGATACATAAATACATGTTCAGTAAAATAAATATTTTTGGATCTGTGGATGATAATTATTTCATGATGAATTTTGATTGGATATATATTTCTACTCTTTAATGTCTGTGTTTGTGTGTGTGTTTTTTTTGTATATATATATATATATATATATATATATATATATATATATATATACACACATACACACACTCTCCAGATTTTTCAAAATATGAAATGTATGTGTCATATTATATACTCCCTAAATTCATTCATGTTCATATATGTGGATTAATAATCAACTTTTCACAAGATTATTCTCAGAAATAGTCATCCACCTGAAATACATATTTGTTTCCTAGTGCTGAAATCCTAATATTTCTACAGTAACTGACCCAGTTTAACATGAATGCACGTAGATTCCTATGGGACATGATGTGTGTTTTGACGTTCATTTTTATTCAACACTGGTACATTACTATTTCTTCAGTTGATGCACATCATAGGATATGTATTTCATCCTCAAGTTCACAAATTTCTAGGCATTTATTTTCCTTTCAATCACTTCCTGCTTCAGAACACATGTATTCCTCCACGTTTCTTGACTGGTCTTTTCATGAGACTTCTTTCCAAACACATTCTTTTCCATTTCCATAATCCCTTGTGAAGCAAAACTCACACCCCCTTCATGGTAAACCATAACCCCAATATCACCATTAGATGTATAACTGGTTAGAATGAATGGATGTGTATCAATATTAGATTTCCTATATATTTTCAGATATCAATGCAATCCATTATTTAAATTGGAACCTGTTATACTATTTATTCACAGTATGGTCTATTCATGCGTTATCTCTATATTCATAGACCCAGGGTACACCTATTTGTACCCCCAAAGGCTAATTTATATGTCTTCAACATATTACTCCCAGAAATGGTGGAAGAAACACTCATGTCACCTGATCTACATATACATTTTATCACAGTGATATTCTGGACACAAAATGCAAAGGTCACACTTATGATTGCACCAAAGCCTCATTGGAAAGTGAGCATGGATTACTAAAAACATCCTTGTCCAGGTTGCCTAATGCTGTCAAATGTCAATGCTATTGGTGACTACACATTTGTTTCCTCCTAAGATGATATATTCAACCTCAACCCTGTTGAAAATGTCTAATCCACTCACTCACTTTATACTTTGCCTGATTTCCTAATGTCTCTATTGATATCTGCTTTCCTACATATGTTCCCCAGTTCATCATTGTGACTGACTCTTCACATGTGCTGACGTTTACATTCACTCTCTAACTGACACCCTATTTCTAAAGAACTTTTGGTCCAAATTGTATACTCACTCTTCTTCCAAAATATACCAACTATCTTCCTAATCCTACCTACTATCCCTTTTTGACTGGATGTTCTCTTCTACATTCAATCATCCAAGGTACAAGGTCCTATGCCATTGTATATCGATTTATCTGAGACATCTGTGCAGAAAGTCATTCAAAGCTAAGTATCCCCCTCAAGGGCCCAATGCCCTTCTGGCCTTCAAATCTTACTTGGATTTCTATTTTCATACATACACTTCACCTATATATTATTATAAATATCGCAGGTTCCCAATACCATTCTTCATCCAGCAGAGTGATTCCTAAGCCACATCAAACAGGTTCTTAACCCTAACCATACACTCTTCCCTCAATCTATCTTTACAGAAGAGCAGGGACAGAGTGGGTCTTACAATACAGGAATGTGGGGGATTTTCCACCTGCTGAGAACCTCAAAGGTCCATGCAGAAATGATACCTGGAGAAGATGTATGCAGCTATGAAGGACCTGAGAGAGCAGAAGTCATCTTCCATGGCAAACAACCTGGTCAGGATGAAGGGATGTGTCTGAATGAACCTCTCTCTTCTTAATGTAGACAAGATGGACCAAAGCAGGCCTGTGTGGAGAGCTGTTCCTTGGTGCCTGTGGTTGATATTCCATTCTAACTTGTGAAAGTGTCACAGGAAGGAGGGTCAGCCTCCATCTCATGGGAGCCTTGGAAGCAACTGTTAGGACACAGTGGTTGCCAAGGCAGTGACCTCATTCAGTTCCTGAAGGAAGTGACCTCACCTCACTTCCTTGGTGATGGAACTCTCTGAACTTGGGATCCAGGAAGCCAGGCACCCAGAGCCAGTCCCAGTCCCAGTCCCAGTGGGCTCACTTGTTTGGATTAACCAAGGACAGAGTCAGTCTTTCTTGGTACCCACTGATGTGAGGATTGCCAAATGCCAGGAAAGCTCTGCAGAGGGGCCTTTCCTGAGAAAGCAGGTAGTGGCTCACTGCTGGCTCCTGACAACTTCACAGAGTTGGCCAAGGAGGCCAGATGTGAGACAGGACAGGCCCTTTCGGGGGAACATAGTATGGCCCACCAGTCAGATGACACTCTGGGTAGTCACAGACCAACTTGGAAGGAGGTGCCTTTGTGGGTGTGGGTGTGAATTTGTGGTTTGGTCTCATGTTCTGAGAATAGGTAGGAAAGGCGGTTTGTTTGGTTTGGAGTGGACTGTTTCTAGTAAGGCTTTTGACAAGGCGAGTGTTTCTATGTTTGTGTATCCCACTGTGTCCCTGGTTGTAGACATTAGAAAAGAGAATGCATCAATGGATGTGTCCTGTCTAGTAGAAAGCTTCCCAGCATTCATCCTGCCCAATTTATGAATGGACTGCGGCTTGCCTTATGGATGGGCAACACCTACTATCTTCCTAAGTTCCTGTTTTCTTCCTGAATTCTGGCCACTCTCCAGAATAGGCTCATGGTTTTGTGTCCAAGATATGTACCACCTGCAATCTCGGTGGCATGGCCATGTACTGGATAGTTGAAAGGAATGGTGAGCATCTCAGAAAACTCAGATATCAGTGTGACCAGTAAAGTCTCCCTGGAGAAAGCCTGCTTTGGGCCTTTGGCTTACCTATTGTTCTGTTGCCCTGAATGTCAGGAAGGCCTTTGCCTCAGGGCACCCCTTTGTGAAGCCTGAGGAAAACAGTTTTCAAATGGAAATGAATGGGCATCACCTGTGGTTCTTTGCTTAATTGCTTTGCAAAGGGATGTGTCTGAATCAGCCTCTTGGCCCTGTGTGAGGCTGTGGCTTAGATTGTCAGCACCTGATGGATCCAAAGAAAGATCCCATGTGTGCATCCAAAGCCAAATTGGCACAAAAGCAGTCATGGTGGATGAAGTCTCTCGCCTTCCTCTGTAAGGTTCCTGACCTCCATCAAGTGAGAATAGGGATCCTTTGTGTCAAACGAGTTCTTCAAAGCCCTGCAGAGGCTAGCCCATAGGTGCTTGGGTTTTCTCATGACTCCAGTTCACACAAAGAATCTATACCGGGCAGTCAGTAGGCCTCCAATTGGAGAAGTAGAGCAGTATTAAAGGCAGGCCTATTTGATCACTCCAGGTTCACAGGAAGGGTGTCCAGTCCACCCTGACATTAGGCAAATGAGAGGCAAGGGAGCTTATTGTGGACACTGTCTTGGGCTGTGCCCCTCATGGAAACCTCCAGCCAGAGGTTATGATGAGTGTCTATATGGAAGAAGATGAGGGCCATGTGGCAGTGTTTTGGTTTGAATTGTGGTCATTGGTGTGGCAGTGGGAAGAAATGACTGGGTCCACCTGGGCTTGAACTCTGGTGTGATTCCCCTTCGAGACTGAGTTCTGGAACTGACCTCAGAGAAGTATTGCTGTGAATTGTGTTGGTATTTGAGGAGGCCATGCATGAGAGTCGCCCTTGGAAACTGAGATCTAGGCCCAGGCTGGCTTTCCACAGAGCACTGGGAATCTCAGCCCGGATATCACATGATTTTATTCTTAAAGACCTGGCAGCCATAGTTGAGAGTCCAAACACACGTGGACCTCACATTGTAGACCTCAATGGGCCTGGCTTCATGTGACCTTTTGGCCATTCTTTGGGTAGCCTTGTTTGTGAGAGTTCTCCAGAGCTTTCATTGAAATGAGCTTCCTCACCATTTAATGGTTCCTGAAGGAATGGAAACCCACAGTGCCTCCAACTTCATCCTTTAAAAATGGCTAGCTAGATAAATACCATGACATTTTTGAAATTCCCATGACCAGGTGGCACTGGAGAACCTTTGGATGTCCTGTTGCTGATCATGAGTTTACCAGACAGTGCCTTGATTGACTGGGTTTCATGAAAATGGTGTAAAACAGAGATGCCAGTAAGTTCGGGCCTGCTGAGTAGTGGGCCTAGAGCAGTGGTGTGCAGGTGTGTGATAAAACATCTGTGGTGGGGCCATGTGGATCTGCCATTGGCTTCCAAATGGCTTGTGACTGACATGGTGCAGTGAGCAGACCCTTCTATGTAAAGGCATCTTGTTATATGGAGAGGTTTCAGGGCAATGTTCAGAATCAGGTTGCTATGGTCAAGGGGGCAAGCTCTGTGGGATAGAAGCCTGGCTGGTGCATTCTCCTAGGACCTTGACCCACCACACGTGACAGAACTCCCTCCAGCACTGTGTCCCAGTTGAACTCCTTGTATTTCCTGAAGCAAATTCCAGACTCCCAGTGCAGCAGCAAGAAACACCACGAAAAGTGGAGGATGACCAAATGGCTTCACAGTCCACAAAGGGAGACACTTAGACCCCAGTGGCCACAGTTTACCTGCAAAGAGAGAATTCAGCACTTCTGCCTCATGTTCATGGGAAAATCAGAAACCATGTCCTCCAGGTCACCTAGATGGAGACCAGGTTTGATGGTCTCACTACAAAGGAAGCTAAAGCTCCTGACAAAAACATATATTTCAAGTGCCCAACCTCAGTGTCAGTTTCTCACAAAGTCTTTAGGCCAGCAGAGCTCCACGTTTGTGGAGTGTTTACCCTGTCCCTTACTCATGGAAACTAGTCTACCACCTCCAAGGTTGTGAACTCCTGAGCATTTTCCATTCCACATATGTATTCACAGCATTTCTAACTCTTCTCATCAAATTGTGTCTTATTTATTGTGAAGGTAATGTCAAGGCAATGTTCTGGATGAGAGTGGGAAGATTTTTTTGTAGCACATATTGGCCTACACATTGGATTCATTTTCCTATTTTCCGTTCGAAATACTGAATCCCTGACACTAACCCATACCCTACTAGATTGTGACTACGAATACTAATATGATGGAGAAAAATAACTCAAACAGAATAGAAATACAGGCAGTTCAGAGGAGGCCTGGTGTATAGTTGGACTTGCCTTTTGCATTATAAAGGGTATGTGTTATAAATCTAGTCCAATTTAATAGAAATAGTTCTCCATGTGTTTTGAAAGTTAACAAATATGTGAATTCCTGTCTCCCTTTCTCTGTAGCCTATTCAGCAACATGCATTTTTACATGCACATATAGAATCCTACCTCCTATCCCACGTCCATTCTTGTGAGGTGCCTGACTTGGCAGATACAAATTGTGAGAAGAGATCACTCCTCCTAAACGCTGTTGGAACTGAAAATTCAACCTCCAGGTGAGCTTCCCACTTGAACAACATGATACATAAATACATGTTCAGTAAAATAAATATTTTTGGATCTGTGGATGATAAATATTTCATGATGAATTTCGATTGGCATATATATTTCTACTCTTTAATGTCTGTGTTTGTGTGTGTGTTTTTTTTGTATATATATATATACACACATACACACACTCTCCAGATTTTTCAAAATATGAAATGTATGTGTCATATTATATACTCCCTAAATTCATTCATGTTCATATATGTGGATTAATAATCAACTTTTCACAAGATTATTCTCAGAAATAGTCATCCACCTGAAATACATATTTGTTTCCTAGTGCTGAAATCCTAATATTTCTACAGTAACTGACCCAGTTTAACATGAATGCAAGTAGATTCCTATGGGACATGATGTGTGTTTTGACGTTCATTTTTATTCAACACTGGTACATTACTATTTCTTCAGTTGATGCACATCATAGGATATGTATTTCATCCTCAAGTTCACAAATTTCTAGGCATTTATTTCCCTTTCAATCACTTCCTGCTTCAGAACACATGTATTCCTCCACGTTTCTTGACTGGTCTTTTCATGAGACTTCTTTCCAAACACATTCTTTTCCATTTCCATAATCCCTTGTGAAGCAAAACTCACACCCCCTTCATGGTAAACCATAACCCCAATATCACCATTAGATGTATAACTGGTTAGAATGAATGGATGTGTATCAATATTAGATTTCCTATATATTTTCAGATATCAATGCAATCCATTATTTAAATTGGAACCTGTTATACTATTTATTCACAGTATGGTCTATTCATGCATTATCTCTATATTCATAGACCCAGGGTACACCTATTTGTACCCCCAAAGGCTAATTTATATGTCTTCAACATATTACTCCCAGAAATGGTGGAAGAAACACTCATGTCACCTGATCTACATATACATTTTATCACAGTGATATTCTGGACACAAAATGCAAAGGTCACACTTATGATTGCACCAAAGCCTCATTGGAAAGTGAGCATGGATTACTAAAAACATCCTTGTCCAGGTTGCCTAATGCTGTCAAATGTCAATGCTATTGTTGACTACACATTTGTTTCTTCCTAAGATGATATATTCAACCTCAACCCTGTTGAAAATGTCTAATCCACTCACTCACTTTATACTTTGCCTGATTTCCTAATGTCTCTATTGATATCTGCTTTCCTACATATGTTCCCCAGTTCATCATTGTGACTGACTCTTCACATGTGCTGACATTTACATTCACTCTCTAACCGACACCCTATTGCTAAAGAACTTTTGGTCCAAATTGTATACTCACTCTTCTTCCAAAACATACCAACTATCTTCCTAATCCTACCTACTATCCCTTTTTGACTGGATGTTCTCTTCTACATTCAATCATCCAAGGTACAAGGTCCTATGCCATTGTATATCGATTTATCTGAGACATCTGTGCAGAAAGTCATTCAAAGCTAAGTATCCCCATCAAGGGCCCAATGCCCTTCTGGCCTTCAAATCTTACTTGGATTTCTGTTTTCATACATATATTTCACCTATATATTATTATAAATATCGCAGGTTCCCAATACCATTCTTCATCCAGCAGAGTGATTCCTAAGCCACATCAAACAGGTTCTTAACCCTAACCATACACTCTTCCCTCAATCTAACTTTACAGAAGAGCAGGGACAGAGTGGGTCTTACAATACAGGAATGTGGGGGATTTTCCACCTGCTGAGAACCTCAAAGGTCCATGCAGAAATGATACCTGGAGAAGATGTAGGCAGCTATGAAGGGCCTGAGAGAGCAGAAGTCATCTTCCATGGCAAACAACCTGGTCAGGATGAAGTGTTGTGTCTGAATGAACCTCTCTCTTCTTAATGTAGACAAGGTGGACCAAAGCAGGCCTGTGTGGAGAGCTGTTCCTTGGTGCCTATGGTTGATATGCCATTCTAACTTGTGAAAGTGTCACAGGAAGGAGGGGCAGCCTCCATCTCATGGGAGCCTTGGAAGCAACTGTTAGGACACAGTGGTTGCCAAGGCAGTGACCTCATTCAGTTCCTGAAGGAAGTGACCTCACCTCACTTCCTTGGTGATGGAACTCTCTGATCTTGGGATCCAGGAAGCCAGGCACCCAGAGCCAGTCCCAGTCCCAGTCCCAGTGGGCTCACTTGTTTGGATTTACCAAGGACAGAGTCAGTCTTTCTTGGTACCCACTGATGTGAGGATTGCCAAATGCCAGGAAAGCTCTGCAGAGGGGCCTTTCCTGAGAAAGCAGGTAGTGGCTCACCGCTGGCTCCTGACAACTTCACAGAGTTGGCCAAGGAGGCCAGATGTGAGACAGGACAGGCCCTTTCGGGGGAACATAGTATGGCCCACCAGTCAGATGACACTCTGGGTAGTCACAGACCAACTTGGAAGGAGGTGCCTTTGTGGGTGTGGGTGTGAGTTTGTGGTTTGGTCTCATGTTCTGAGAATAGGTAGGAAAGGCGGTTTGTTTGGTTTGGAGTGGACTGTTTCTAGTAAGGCTTTTGACAAGGCGAGTGTTTCTATGTTTGTGTATCCCACTGTGTCCCTGGTTGTAGACATTAGAAAAGAGAATGCATCAATGGATGTGTCCTGTCTAGTAGAAAGCTTCCCAGCATTCATCCTGCCCAATTTATGAATGGACTGCGGCTTGCCTTATGGATGGGCAACACCTACTATCTTCCTAAGTTCCTGTTTTCTTCCTGAATTCTGGCCACTCTCCAGAATAGGCTCATGGTTTTGTGTCCAAGATATGTACCACCTGCAATCTCGGTGGCATGGCCATGTACTGGATAGTTGAAAGGAATGGTGAGCATCTCAGAAAACTCAGATATCAGTGTGACCAGTAAAGTCTCCCTGGAGAAAGCCTGCTTTGGGCCTTTGGCTTACCTATTGTTCTGTTGCCCTGAATGTCAGGAAGGCCTTTGCCTCAGGGCACCCCTTTGTGAAGCCTGAGGAAAACAGTTTTCAAATGGAAATGAATGGGCATCACCTGTGGTTCTTTGCTTAATTGCTTTGCAAAGGGATGTGTCTGAATCAGCCTCTTGGCCTTGTGTGAGGCTGTGGCTTAGATTGTCAGCACCTTATGGATCCAAAGAAAGATCCCATGTGTGCATCCAAAGCCAAATTGGCACAAAAGCAGTCATGGTGGATGAAGTCTCTCGCCTTCCTCTGTAAGGTTCCTGACCTCCATCAAGTGAGAATAGGGATCCTTTGTGTCAAATGAGTTCTTCAAAGCCCTGCAGAGGCTAGCCCATAGGTGCTTGGGTTTTCTCATGACTCCAGTTCACACAAAGAATCTATACCGGGCAGTCAGTAGGCCTCCAATTGGAGAAGTAGAGCAGTATTAACGGCAGGCCTATTTGATCATTCCAGGTTCACAGGAAGGGTGTCCAGTCCACCCTGACATTAGGCAAATGAGAGGCAAGGGAGCTTATTGTGGACACTGTCTTGGGCTGTGCCCCTCATGGAAACCTCCAGCCAGAGGTTATGATGAGTGTCTATATGGAAGAAGATGAGGGCCATGTGGCAGTGTTTTGGTTTGAATTGTGGTCATTGGTGTGGCAGTGTGAAGAAATGACTGGGTCCACCTGGGCTTGAACTCTGGTGTGATTCCCCTTCGAGACTGAGTTCTGGAACTGACCTCAGAGAAGTATTGCCGTGAATTGTGTCGGGATGTTAGAAGGCCACGCATGAGAGTCGCCCTTGGAAACTGAGATCTAGGCCCAGGCTGGCTTCCCACAGAGCACTGGGAATCTCAGCCCGGATATCACATGATTTTATTCTTAAAGACCTGGCAGCCATCGTGGAGAGTCCAAACACAAGTGGACCACACATTGTAGACCTCAATGGGCCTGGCTTCCTGTGACCTTTTGGCCACTCTTTGGGAAGCCTTGTTTGTGAGAGTTCTCCAGAGCTTTCGTTGAAATGAGCTTGCTCACCATTTAATGGTTCCTGAAGGAATGGAAACCCACAGTGCCTCCAACTTCATCCTTCAAAAATGGCTAGCTAGATAAATACCATGACATTTTTGAAATTCCCATGACCAGGTGGCACTGGAGAACTTTGGATGACCTGTTGCTGATCATGAGTGTACCAGACAGTGCCTTGATTGACTGGGTTTCATGAAAATGGTGTAAAACAGAGATGCCAGTAAGTTGGGGCCCGCTGAGTAGTGGGCCTAGAGCAGTGGTGTGCAGGTGTGTGATAAAACATCTGTGGTGGGGCCATGTGGATCTGCCATTGGCTTCCAAATGGCTTGTGACTGACATGGTGCAGTGAGCAGACCCTTCTTTGTAAAGGCATCTTGTTATATGGAGAGGTTTCAGGGCAATGTTCAGAATCAGGTTGCTATGGTCAAGGGGGCAAGCTCTGTGGGATAGAAGCCTGGCTGGTGCATTCTCCTAGGACCTTGACCCACCACACGTGACAGAACTCCCTCCAGCACTGTGTCCCAGTTGAACTCCTTGTATTTCCTGAAGCAAATTCCAGACTTCCAGTGCAGCAGCAAGAAACACCACGAAAAGTGGAGGATGACCAAATTGCTTCACAGTCCACACAGGGAGACACTTAGACCCCAGTGGCCACAGTTTACCTGCAAAGAGAGAATTCAGCACTTCTGCCTCATGTTCATTGGAAAATCAGAAACCATGTCCTCCAGGTCACCTAGATGCAGACCAGGTTTGATGGTCTCACTACAAAAGAAGCTAAAGCTCCTGACAACAACATATATTTCAAGTGCCCAACCTAAGTGGCAGTTTCTCACAAAGTCTTTAGGCCAGCAGAGCTCCACGTTTGTGGAGTGTTTACCCTGTCATTTACTCATGGACACTTGTCTACCACCTCCAAGGTTGTGAACTCCTGAGCATTTTCCATTCCACATATGTATTCACAGCATTTCTAACTCTTCTCCTCAAATTGTGTCTTATTTATTGCGAAGGTAATGTCAAGACAATGTTCTGCATGAGAGTGGGAAGATTTTTTTGCAGCACATATTGGCCTACACATTGGATACATTTTCCTATTTTCCATTCGAAATACTGAATCCCTGACACTAATCCTTACCCTACTAGATTGTGACTACGAATACTAATATGATGGAGAAAAATAACTCAAACAGAATAGAAATACAGGCAGTTCAGAGGAGGCCTGGTGTATAGTTGGACTGGCCTTTTGCATTATAAAGGGTAGGTGTTATAAATCTAGTCCAATTTAATAGAAATAGTTCTCCATGTGTTTTGAAAGTTAACAAATATGTGAATTCCTGTCTCCCTTTCTCTGTAGCCTATTCAGCAACAAGCATTTTTACATGCACATATAGAATCCTACCTCCCATCCCACGTCCATTCTTGTGAGGTGGCTGACTTAGCAGATACAAATTGTGAGAAGAGATCACTCCTCCTAAGCGCTGTTGGAACTGAGAATTCAACCTCTACGTGAGCTTCCCACTTGAACAACATGATACATAAATACATGTTCAGTAAAATAAATATTTTTGGATCTGTGGATGATAAATATTTCATGATGAATTTCGATTGGCATATATATTTCTACACTTTAATGTCTGTGTTTATGTGTGTGTGTTTTTTTTATATATATATATATATATATATATATATATATATATATATATATATATATATATATATACACACACATACACACACTCTCCAGATTTTTCAAAATATGAAATGTATGTGTCATATTATATACTCCCTAAATTCATTCATGTTCATATATGTGGATTTATAATCAACTTTTCACAAGATTATTCTCAGAAATAGTCATCCACCTGAAATACATATTTGTTTCCTAGTGCTGAAATCCTAATATTTCTACAGTAACTGACCCAGTTTAACATGAATGCAAGTAGATTCCTATGGGACATGATGTGTGTTTTGACATTCATTTTTATTCAACACTGGTACATTACTATTTCTTCAGTTGATTCACATCATGGGATATGTATTTCATCCTCAAGTTCACAAATTTCTAGGCATTTATTTCCCTTTCAATCACTTCCTGCTTCAGAACACATGTATTCCTCCACGTTTCTTGACAGGTCTTTTCATGAGACTTCTTTCCAAACACATTCTTTTCCATTTCCATAATCCCTTGTGAAGCAAAACTCACACCCCCTTCATGGTAAACCATAACCCCAATATCACCATTAGATGTATAACTGGTTAGAATGAATGGTTGTGTATCAATATTAGATTTCCTATATATTTTCAGATATCAATGCAATCCATTATTTAAATTGGAACCTGTTATACTGTTTATTCACAGTATGGTCTATTCATGCATTATCTCTATATTCATAGACCCAGGGTACACCTATTTGTACCCCCAAAGGCTAATTTATATGTCTTCAACATATTACTCCCAGAAATGGTGGAAGAAACACTCATGTCACCTGATCTACATATACATTTTATCACAGTGATATTCTGGACACAAAATGCAAAGGTCACACTTATGATTGCACCAAAGCCTCATTGGAAAGTGAGCATGGATTACTAAAAACATCCTTCTCTAGGTTGCCTAATGCTGTCAAATGTCAATGCTATTGGTGACTACACATTTGTTTCTTCCTAAGATGATATATTCAACCTCAACCCTATTGAAAATGTCTAATCCACTCACTCACTTTATACTTTGCCTGATTTCCTAATGTCTCTATTGATATCTGCTTTCCTACATATGTTCCCCAGTTCATCATTGTGACTGACTCTTCACATGTGCTGACGTTTACATTCACTCTCTAACCGACACCCTATTGCTAAAGAACTTTTGGTCCAAATTGTATACTCACTCTTCTTCCAAAACATACCAACTATCTTCCTAATCCTACCTACTATCCCTTTTTGACTGGATGTTCTCTTCTACATTCAATCATCCAAGGTACAAGGTCCTATGCCATTGTATATCGATTTATCTGAGACATCTGTGCAGAAAGTCATTCAAAGCTAAGTATCCCCATCAAGGGCCCAATGCCCTTCTGGCCTTCAAATCTTACTTGGATTTCTGTTTTCATACATATATTTCACCTATATATTATTATAAATATCGCAGGTTCCCAATACCATTCTTCATCCAGCAGAGTGATTCCTAAGCCACATCAAACAGGTTCTTAACCCTAACCATACACTCTTCCCTCAATCTAACTTTACAGAAGAGCAGGGACAGAGTGGGTCTTACAATACAGGAATGTGGGGGATTTTCCACCTGCTGAGAACCTCAAAGGTCCATGCAGAAATGATACCTGGAGAAGATGTAGGCAGCTATGAAGGGCCTGAGAGAGCAGAAGTCATCTTCCATGGCAAACAACCTGGTCAGGATGAAGTGTTGTGTCTGAATGAACCTCTCTCTTCTTAATGTAGACAAGGTGGACCAAAGCAGGCCTGTGTGGAGAGCTGTTCCTTGGTGCCTATGGTTGATATGCCATTCTAACTTGTGAAAGTGTCACAGGAAGGAGGGGCAGCCTCCATCTCATGGGAGCCTTGGAAGCAACTGTTAGGACACAGTGGTTGCCAAGGCAGTGACCTCATTCAGTTCCTGAAGGAAGTGACCTCACCTCACTTCCTTGGTGATGGAACTCTCTGATCTTGGGATCCAGGAAGCCAGGCACCCAGAGCCAGTCCCAGTCCCAGTCCCAGTGGGCACACTTGTTTGGATTTACCAAGGACAGAGTCAGTCTTTCTTGGTACCCACTGATGTGAGGATTGCCAAATGCCAGGAAAGCTCTGCAGAGGGGCCATTCCTGAGAAAGCAGGTAGTGGCTCACTGCTGGCTCCTGACAACTTCACAGAGTTGGCCAAGGAGGCCAGATGTGAGACAGGACAGGCCCTTTCGGGGGAACATAGTATGGCCCACCAGTCAGATGACACTCTGGGTAGTCACAGACCAAGTTGGAAGGAGGTGCCTTTGTGGGTGTGGGTGTGAGTTTGTGGTTTGGTCTCATGTTCTGAGAATAGGTAGGAAAGGCGGATGGTTTTCTTTGCAGTGGACTGTTTCTAGTAAGGCTTTTGACAAGGCGAGTGTTTCTATGTTTGTGTATCCCACTGTGTCCCTGGTTGTAGACATTAGAAAAGAGAATGCATCAATGGATGTGTCCTGTCCAGTAGAAAGCTTCCCAGCATTCATCCTGCCCAATTTATGAATGGACTGCGGCTTGCCTTATGGATGGGCAACACCTACTATCTTCCTAAGTTCCTGTTTTCTTCCTGAATTCTGGCCACTCTCCAGAATAGGCTCATGGTTTTGTGTCCAAGATATGTACCACCTGCAAGCTCGGTGGCATGGCCATGTACTGGATAGTTGAAAGGAATGGTGAGCATCTCAGAAAACTCAGCTATCAGTGTGACCAGTAAAGTCTCCCTGGAGAAAGCCTGCTTTGGGCCTTTGGCTTACCTATTGTTCTGTTGCCCTGAATGTCAGGAAGGCCTTTGCCTCAGGGCACCCCTTTGTGAAGCCTGAGGAAAACAGTTTTCAAATGGAAATGAATGGGCATCACCTGTGGTTCTTTGCTTAATTGCTTTGCAAAGGGATGTGTCTGAATCAGCCTCTTGGCCCTGTGTGAGGCTGTGGCTTAGATTGTCAGCACCTTATGGATCCAAAGAAAGATCCCATGTGTGCATCCAAAGCCAAATTGGCACAAAAGCAGTCATGGTGGATGAAGTCTCTCGCCTTCCTCTGTAAGGTTCCTGACCTCCATCAAGTGAGAATAGGGATCCTTTGTGTCAAACGAGTTCTTCAAAGCCCTGCAGAGGCTAGCCCATAGGTGCTTGTGTTTTCTCATGACTCCAGTTCACACAAAGAATCTATACCGGGCAGTCAGTAGGCCTCCAATTGGAGAAGTAGAGCAGTATTAACGGCAGGCCTATTTGATCACTCCAGGTTCACAGGAAGGGTGTCCAGTCCACCCTGACATTAGGCAAATGAGAGGCAAGGGAGCTTATTGTGGACACTGTCTTGGGCTGTGCCCCTCATGGAAACCTCCAGCCAGAGGTTATGATGAGTGTCTATATGGAAGAAGATGAGGGCCATGTGGCAGTGTTTTGGTTTGAATTGTGGTGTGGCAGTGGGAAGAGGTGACTGGGTCCACCTGGGCTTGAACTCTGGTGTGATTCCCCTTCGAGACTGAGTTCTGGAACTGACCTCAGAGAAGTATTGCCGTGAATTGTGTCGGGATGTTAGAAGGCCACGCTTGAGAGTCACCCTTGGAAACTGAGATCTAGGCCCAGGCTGGCTTTCCACAGAGCACTGGGAATCTCAGCCCGGATATCACATGATTTTATTCTTAAAGACCTGGCAGCCATAGTTGAGAGTCCAAACACACGTGGACCTCACATTGTAGACCTCAATGGGCCTGGCTTCATGTGACCTTTTGGCCATTCTTTGGGTAGCCTTGTTTGTGAGAGTTCTCCAGAGCTTTCATTGAAATGAGCTTCCTCACCATTTAATGGTTCCTAAAGGAATGGAAACCCACAGGGCCTCCAACTTCATCCTTTAAAAATGGCTAGCTAGATAAATACCATGACATTTTTGAAATTCCCATGACCAGGTGGCACTGGAGAACCTTTGGATGTCCTGTTGCTGATCATGAGTTTACCAGACAGTGCCGTGATTGACTGGGTTTCATGAAAATGGTGTAAAACAGAGATGCCAGTAATTTCGGGCCTGCTGAGTAGTGGGCCTAGAGCAGTGGTGTGCAGGTGTGTGATAAAACATCTGTGGTGGGGCCATGTGGATCTGCCATTGGCTTCCAAATGGCTTGTGACTGACATGGTGCAGTGAGCAGACCCTTCTATGTAAAGGCATCTTGTTATATGGAGAGGTTTCAGGGCAATGTTCAGAATCAGGTTGCTATGGTCAAGGGGGCAAGCTCTGTGGGATAGAAGCCTGGCTGGTGCATTCTCCTAGGACCTTGACCCACCACACGTGACAGAACTCCCTCCAGCACTGTGTCCCAGTTGAACTCCTTGTATTTCCTGAAGCAAATTCCAGACTTCCAGTGCAGCAGCAAGAAACACCACGAAAAGTGGAGGATGACCAAATGGCTTCACAGTCCACACAGGGAGACACTTAGACCCCAGTGGCCACACTTTACCTGCAAAGAGAGAATTCAGCACTTCTGCCTCATGTTCATTGGAAAATCAGAAACCATGTCATCCAGGTCACCTAGATGCAGACCAGGTTTGATGGTCAAACTACAAAGGAAGCTAAAGCTCCTGACAACAACATATATTTCAAGTGCCCAACCTAAGAGGCAGTTTCTCACAAAGTCTTTAGGCCAGCAGAGCTCCATGTTTGTGGAGTGTTTACCCTGTCATTTACTCATGGACACTTGTCTACCACCTCCAAGGTTGTGAACTCCTGAGCATTTTCCATTCCACATATGTATTCACAGCATTTCTAACTCTTCTCCTCAAATTGTGTCTTATTTATTGCGAATCTAATGTCAAGGCAATGTTCTGGATGAGAGTGGGAAGATTTTTTTGTAGCACATATTGGCCTACACATTGGATTCATTTTCCTATTTTCCGTTCGAAATACTGAATCCCTGACACTAACCCATACCCTACTAGATTGTGACTACGAATACTAATATGATGGAGAAAAATAACTCAAACAGAATAGAAATACAGGCAGTTCAGAAAAGGCCTGTGTATACTTGGACTGGCCTTTTGCATTATAAAGGGTAGGTGTTATAAATCTAGTCCAATTTAATAGAAATAGTTCTCCATGTGTTTTGAAAGTTAACAAATATGTGAATTCCTGTCTCCCTTTCTCTGTAGCCTATTCAGCAACATGCATTTTTACATGCACATATAGAATCCTACCTCCTATCCCTCGTCCATTCTTGTGAGGTGGCTGACTTGGCAGATACAAATTGTGAGAAGAGATCACTCCTCCTAAATGCTGTTGGAACAGAGAATTCAACCTCCAGGTGAGCTTCCCACTTGAACAACATGATACATAAATACATGTTCAGTAAAATAAATATTTTTGGATCTGTGGATGATAAATATTTCATGATGAATTTTGATTGGATATATATTTCTACTCTTTAATGTCTATGTTTGTGTGTGTTTTATATATATATATATATATATATATATATATATATATACACACATACACACACTCTCCAGATTTTTCAAAATATGAAATGTATGTGTCATATTATATACTCCCTAAATTCATTCATGTTCATATATGGGGATTTATAATCAACTTTTCACAAGATTATTCTCAGAAATAGTCATCCACCTGAAATACATATTTGTTTCCTAGTGCTGAAATCCTAATATTTCTACAGTAACTGACCCAGTTTAACATGAATGCAAGTAGATTCCTGTAGGACATGATGTGTATTTTGACGTTCATTTTTATTCAACACTGGTACATTACTATTTCTTCAGTTGATGCACATCATAGGATATGTATTTCATCCTCAAGTTCACAAATTTCTAGGCATTTATTTCCCTTTCAATCACTTCCTGCTTCAGAACACATGTATTCCTCCACGTTTCTTGACTGGTCTTTTCATGAGACTTCTTTCCAAACACATTCTTTTCCATTTCCATAATCCCTTGTGAAGCAAAACTCACACCCCCTTCATGGTAAACCATAACCCCAATATCACCATTAGATGTAAAACTGGTTAGAATGAATGGTTGTGTATCAATATTAGATTTCCTATATATTTTCAGATATCAATGCAATCCATTATTTAAATTGGAACCTGTTATACTATTTATTCACAGTATGGTCTATTCATGCATTATCTCTATATTCATAGACCCAGGGTACACCTATTTGTACCCCCAAAGGCTAATTTATATGTCTTCAACATATTACTCCCAGAAATGGTGGAAGAAACACTCATGTCACCTGATCTACATATACATTTTATCACAGTGATATTCTGGACACAAAATGCAAAGGTCACACTTATGATTGCACCAAAGCCTCATTGGAAAGTGAGCATGGATTACTAAAAACATCCTTGTCCAGGTTGCCTAATGCTGTCAAATATCAATGCTATTGGTGACTACACATTTGTTTCTTCCTAAGATGATATATTCAACCTCAACCCTATTGAAAATGTCTAATCCACTCACTCACTTTATACTTTGCCTGATTTCCTAATGTCTCTATTGATATCTGCTTTCCTACATATGTTCCCCAGTTCATCATTGTGACTGACTCTTCACATGTGCTGACGTTTACATTCACTCTCTAACAGACACCTTATTGCTAAAGAACTTTTGGTCCAAATTGTATACTCACTCTTCTTCCAAAACATACCAACTATCTTCCTAATCCTACCTACTATCCCTTTTTGACTGGATGTTCTCTTCTACATTCAATCATCCAAGGTACAAGGTCCTATGCCATTGTATATCGATTTATCTGAGACATCTGTGCAGAAAGTCATTCAAAGCTAAGTATCCCAATCAAGGGCCCAATGCCCTTCTGGCCTTCAAATCTTACTTGGATTTCTGTTTTCATACATACATTTCACCTATATATTATTATAAATATTGCAGGTTCCCAATACCATTCTTCATCCAGCAGAGTGATTCCTAAGCCACATCAAACAGGTTCTTAACCCTAACCATACACTCTTCCCTCAATCTATCTTTACAGAAGAGCAGGGACAGAGTGGGTCTTACAATACAGGAATGTGGGGGATTTTCCACCTGCTGAGAACCTCAAAGGTCCATGCAGAAATGATACCTGGAGAAGATGTAGGCAGTTATGAAGGGCCTGAGAGAGCAGAAGTCATCTTCCATGGCAAACTACCTGGTCAGGATGAAGGGATGTGTCTGAATGAACCTCACTCTTCTTAATGTAGACAAGATGGAACAAAGCAGGCCTGTGTGGAGAGCTGTTCCTTGGTGCCTGTGGTTGATATTCCATTCTAACTTGTGAAAGTGTTACAGGAAGGAGGGGCAGCCTCCATCTCATGGGAGCCTTGGAAGCAAGTGTTAGGACACAGTGGTTGCCAAGGCAGTGACCTCATTCAGTTCCTGTAGGAAGTGACCTCACCTCACTTCCTTGGTGATGAAACTCTCTGAACTTGGGATCCAGGAAGCCAGGCACCCAGAGCCAGTCCCAGTTCCAGTCCCAGTGGGCTCACTTGTTTGGATTTACCAAGGACAGAGTCAGTCTTTCTTGGTACCCACTGATGTGAGGATTGCCAAATGCCAGGAAAGCTCTGCAGAGGGGCCTTTCCTGAGAAAGCAGGTAGTGGCTCACCGCTGGCTCCTGACAACTTCACAGAGTTGGCCAAGGAGGCCAGATGTGAGACAGGACAGGCCCTTTCGGGGGAACATAGTATGGCCCACCAGTCAGATGACACTCTGGGTAGTCACAGACCAACTTGGAAGGAGGTGCCTTTGTGGGTGTGGGTGTGAGTTTGTGGTTTGGTCTCATGTTCTGAGAATAGGTAGGAAAGGCGGTTTGTTTGGTTTGGAGTGGACTGTTTCTAGTAAGGCTTTTGACAAGGCGAGTGTTTCTATGTTTGTGTATCCCACTGTGTCCCTGGTTGTAGACATTAGAAAAGAGAATGCATCAATGGATGTGTCCTGTCTAGTAGAAAGCTTCCCAGCATTCATCCTGCCCAATTTATGAATGGACTGCGGCTTGCCTTATGGATGGGCAACACCTACTATCTTCCTAAGTTCCTGTTTTCTTCCTGAATTCTGGCCACTCTCCAGAATAGGCTCATGGTTTTGTGTCCAAGATATGTACCACCTGCAATCTCGGTGGCATGGCCATGTACTGGATAGTTGAAAGGAATGGTGAGCATCTCAGAAAACTCAGATATCAGTGTGACCAGTAAAGTCTCCCTGGAGAAAGCCTGCTTTGGGCCTTTGGCTTACCTATTGTTCTGTTGCCCTGAATGTCAGGAAGGCCTTTGCCTCAGGGCACCCCTTTGTGAAGCCTGAGGAAAACAGTTTTCAAATGGAAATGAATGGGCATCACCTGTGGTTCTTTGCTTAATTGCTTTGCAAAGGGATGTGTCTGAATCAGCCTCTTGGCCCTGTGTGAGGCTGTGGCTTAGATTGTCAGCACCTTATGGATCCAAAGAAAGATCCCATGTGCGCATCCAAAGCCAAATTGGCACAAAAGCAGTCATGGTGGATGAAGTCTCTCGCCTTCCTCTGTAAGGTTCCTGACCTCCATCAAGTGAGAATAGGGATCCTTTGTGTCAAACGAGTTCTTCAAAGCCCTGCAGAGGCTAGCCCATAGGTGCTTGGGTTTTCTCATGACTCCAGTTCACACAAAGAATCTATACCGGGCAGTCAGTAGGCCTCCAATTGGAGAAGTAGAGCAGTATTAACGGCAGGCCTATTTGATCACTCCAGGTTCACAGGAAGGGTGTCCAGTCCACCCTGACATTAGGCAAATGAGAGGCAAGGGAGCTTATTGTGGACACTGTCTTGGGCTGTGCCCCTCATGGAAACCTCCAGCCAGAGGTTATGATGAGTGTCTATATGGAAGAAGATGAGGGCCATGTGGCAGTGTTTTTGTTTGAATTGTGGTCATTGGTGTGGCAGTGGGAAGAAATGACTGGGTCCACCTGGGCTTGAACTCTGGTGTGATTCCCCTTGGAGACTGAGTTCTGGAACTGACCTCAGAGAAGTATTGCCGTGAATTGTGTCGGGATGTTAGAAGGCCACGCATGAGAGTCACCCTTGGAAACTGAGATCTAGGCCCAGGCTGGCTTTCCACAGAGCACTGGGAATCTCAGCCCGGATATCACATGATTTTATTCTTAAAGACCTGGCAGCCATCGTGGAGAGTCCAAACCCACGTTGACCACACATTGTAGACCTCAATGGGCCTGGCTTCCTGTGACCTTTTGGCCACTCTTTGGGAAGCCTTGTTTGTGAGAGTTCTCCAGAGCTTTCGTTGAAATGAGCTTCCTCACCATTTAATGGTTCCTGAAGGAATGGAAACCCACAGTGCCTCCAACTTCATCCTTTAAAAATGGCTAGCTAGATAAATACCATGACATTTTTGAAATTCCCATGACCAGGTGGCACTGGAGAACCTTTGGATGTCCTGTTGCTGATCATGAGTGTACCAGACAGTGCCTTGATTGACTGGGTTTCATGAAAATGGTGTAAAACAGAGATGCCAGTAAGTTGGGGCCCGCTGAGTAGTGGGCCTAGAGCAGTGGTGTGCAGGTGTGTGATAAAACATCTGTGGTGGGGCCATGTGGATCTGCCATTGGCTTCCAAATGGCTTGTGACTGACATGGTGCAGTGAGCAGACCCTTCTATGTAAAGGCATCTTGTTATATGGAGAGGTTTCAGGGCAATGTTCAGAATCAGGTTGCTATGGTCAAGGGGGCAAGCTCTGTGGGATAGAAGCCTGGCTGGTGCATTCTCCTAGGACCTTGACCCACCACACGTGACAGAACTCCCTCCAGCACTGTGTCCCAGTTGAACTCCTTGTATTTCCTGAAGCAAATTCCAGACTTACAGTGCAGCAGCAAGAAACACCACGAAAAGTGGAGGATGACCAAATGGCTTCACAGTCCACACAGGGAGACACTTAGACCCCAGTGGCCACAGTTTACCTGCAAAGAGAGAATTCAGCACTTCTGCCTCATGTTCATTGGAAAATCAGAAACCATGTCCTCCAGGTCACCTAGATGGAGACCAGGTTTGATGGTCTCACTACAAAGGAAGCTAAAGCTCCTGACAACAACATATATTTCAAGTGCCCAACCTCAGTGTCAGTTTCTCACAAAGTCTTTAGGCCAGCAGAGCTCCATGTTTGTGGAGTGTTTACCCTGTCCCTTACTCATGGAAACTAGTCTACCACCTCCAAGGTTGTGAACTCCTGAGCATTTTCCATTCCACATATGTATTCACAGCATTTCTAACTCTTCTCATCAAATTGTGTCTTATTTATTGTGAAGGTAATGTCAAGGCAATGTTCTGGATGAGAGTGGGAAGATTTTTTTGTAGCACATATGGGCCTACACATTGGATTCATTTTCCTATTTTCCGTTCGAAATACTGAATCCCTGACACTAACCCATACCCTACTAGATTGTGACTACGAATACTAATATGATGGAGAAAAATAACTCAAACAGAATAGAAATACAGGCAGTTCAGAGGAGGCCTGGTGTATAGTTGGACTGGCCTTTTGCATTATAAAGGGTATGTGTTATAAATCTAGTCCAATTTAATAGAAATAGTTCTCCATGTGTTTTGAAAGTTAACAAATATGTGAATTCCTGTCTCCCTTTCTCTGTAGCCTATTCAGCAACATGCATTTTTACATGCACATATAGAATCCTACCTCCTATCCCACGTCCATTCTTGTGAGGTGCCTGACTTGGCAGATACAAATTGTGAGAAGAGATCACTCCTCCTAAACGCTGTTGGAACTGAAAATTCAGCCTCCAGGTGAGCTTCCCACTTGAACAACATGATACATAAATACATGTTCAGTAAAATAAATATTTTTGGATCTGTGGATGATAAATATTTCATGATGAATATCGATTGGCATATATATTTCTACTCTTTAATGTCTGTGTTTGTGTGTGTGTTTTTTTTTGTATATATATATATACACACATACACACACTCTCCAGATTTTTCAAAATATGAAATGTATGTGTCATATTATATACTCCCTAAATTCATTCATGTTCATATATGGGGATTTATAATCAACTTTTCACAAGATTATTCTCAGAAATAGTCATCCACCTGAAATACATATTTGTTTCCTAGTGCTGAAAATCCTAATATTTCTACAGTAACTGACCCAGTTTAACATGAATGCACGTAGATTCCTATGGGACATGATGTGTGTTTTGACGTTCATTTTTATTCAACACTGGTACATTACTATTTCTTCAGTTGATGCACATCATAGGATATGTATTTCATCCTCAAGTTCACAAATTTCTAAGCATTTATTTCCCTTTCAATCACTTCCTGCTTCAGAACACATGTATTCCTCCACGTTTCTTGACTGGTCTTTTCATGAGACTTCTTTCCAAACACATTCTTTTCCATTTCCATAATCCCTTGTGAAGCAAAACTCACACCCCCTTCATGGTAAACCATAACCCCAATATCACCATTAGATGTATAACTGGTTAGAATGAATGGTTGTGTATCAATATTAGATTTCCTATATATTTTCAGATATCAATGCAATCCATTATTTAAATTGGAACCTGTTGTACTATTTATTCACAGTATGGTCTATTCATGCGTTATCTCTATATTCATAGACCCAGGGTACACCTATTTGTACCCCCAAAGGCTAATTTATATGTCTTCAACATATTACTCCCAGAAATGGTGGAAGAAACACTCATGTCACCTGATCTACATATACATTTTATCACAGTGATATTCTGGACACAAAATGCAAAGGTCACACTTATGATTGCACCAAAGCCTCATTGGAAAGTGAGCATGGATTACTAAAAACATCCTTGTCCAGGTTGCCTAATGCTGTCAAATGTCAATGCTATTGGTGACTACACATTTGTTTCTTCCTAAGATGATATATTCAACCTCAACCCTGTTGAAAATGTCTAATCCACTCACTCACTTTATACTTTGCCTGATTTCCTAATGTCTCTATTGATATCTGCTTTCCTACATATGTTCCCCAGTTCATCATTGTGACTGACTCTTCACATGTGCTGACGTTTACATTCACTCTCTAACCGACACCCTATTGCTAAAGAACTTTTGGTCCAAATTGTATACTCACTCTTCTTCCAAAACATACCAACTATCTTCGTAATCCTACCTACTATCCCTTTTTGACTGGATGTTCTCTTCTACATTCAATCATCCAAGGTACAAGGTCCTATGCCATAGTATATCGATTTATCTGAGACATCTGTGCAGAAAGTCATTCAAAGCTAAGTATCCCCATCAAGGGCCCAATGCCCTTCTGGCCTTCAAATCTTACTTGGATTTCTGTTTTCATACATATATTTCATCTATATATTATTATAAATATCGCAGGTTCCCAATACCATTCTTCATCCAGCAGAGTGATTCCTAAGCCACATCAAACAGGTTCTTAACCCTAACCATACACTCTTCCCTCAATCTAACTTTACAGAAGAGCAGGGACAGAGTGGGTCTTACAATACAGGAATGTGGGGGATTTTCCACCTGCTGAGAACCTCAAAGTTCCATGCAGAAATGATACCTGGAGAAGATGTAGGCAGCTATGAAGGTCCTGAGAGAGCAGAAGTCATCTTCCATGGCAAACAACCTGGTCAGGATGAAGTGTTGTGTCTGAATGAACCTCTCTCTTCTTAATGTAGACAAGGTGGACCAAAGCAGGCCTGTGTGGAGAGCTGTTCCTTGGTGCCTATGGTTGATATGCCATTCTAACTTGTGAAAGTGTCACAGGAAGGAGGGGCAGCCTCCATCTCATGGGAGCCTTGGAAGCAACTGTTAGGACACAGTGGTTGCCAAGGCAGTGACCTCATTCAGTTCCTGAAGGAAGTGACCTCACCTCACTTCCTTGGTGATGGAACTCTCTGATCTTGGGATCCAGGAAGCCAGGCACCCAGAGCCAGTCCCAGTCCCAGTCCCAGTGGGCACACTTGTTTGGATTTACCAAGGACAGAGTCAGTCTTTCTTGGTACCCACTGATGTGAGGATTGCCAAATGCCAGGAAAGCTCTGCAGAGGGGCCTTTCCTGAGAAAGCAGGTAGTGGCTCACTGCTGGCTCCTGACAACTTCACAGAGTTGGCCAAGGAGGCCAGATGTGAGACAGGACAGGCCCTTTCAGGGGAACATAGTATGGCCCACCAGTCAGATGACACTCTGGGTAGTCACAGACCAACTTGGAAGGAGGTGCCTTTGTGGGTGTGGGTGTGAGTTTGTGGTTTGGTCTCATGTTCTGAGAATAGGTAGGAAAGGCGGTTGGTTTTCTTTGGAGTGGACTGTTTCTAGTAAGGCTTTTGACAAGGCGAGTGTTTCTATGTTTGTGTATCCCACTGTGTCCCTGGTTGTAGACATTAGAAAAGAGAATGCATCAATGGATGTGTCCTGTCCAGTAGAAAGCTTCCCAGCATTCATCCTGCCCAATTTATGAATGGACTGCGGCTTGCCTTATGGATGGGCAACACCTACTATCTTCCTAAGTTCCTGTTTTCTTCCTGAATTCTGGCCACTCTCCAGAATAGGCTCATGGTTTTGTGTCCAAGATATGTACCACCTGCAAGCTCGGTGGCATGGCCATGTACTGGATAGTTGAAAGGAATGGTGAGCATCTCAGAAAACCCAGCTATCAGTGTGACCAGTAAAGTCTCCCTGGAGAAAGCCTGCTTTGGGCCTTTGGCTTACCTATTGTTCTGTAGCCCTGAATGTCAGGAAGGCCTTTGCCTCAGGGCACCCCTTTGTGAAGCCTGAGGAAAACAGTTTTCAAATGGAAATGAATGGGCATCACCTGTGGTTCTTTGCTTAATTGCTTTGCAAAGGGATGTGTCTGAATCAGCCTCTTGGCCCTGTGTGAGGCTGTGGCTTAGATTGTCAGCACCTGATGGATCCAAAGAAAGATCCCATGTGTGCATCCAAAGCCAAAGTGGCACAAAAGCAGTCATGGTGGATGAAGTCTCTCGCCTTCCTCTGTAAGGTTCCTGACCTCCATCAAGTGAGAATAGGGATCCTTTGTGTCAAATGAGTTCTTCAAAGCCCTGCAGAGTCTAGCCCATAGGTGCTTGGGTTTTCTCATGACTCCAGTTCACACAAAGAATCTATACCGGGCAGTCAGTAGGCCTCCAATTGGAGAAGTAGAGCAGTATTAACGGCAGGCCTATTTGATCACTCCAGGTTCACAGGAAGGGTGTCCAGTCCACCCTGACATTAGGCAAATGAGAGGCAAGGGAGCTTATTGTGGACACTGTCTTGGGCTGTGCCCCTCATGGAAACCTCCAGCCAGTGGTTATGATGAGTGTCTATATGGAAGAAGATGAGGGCCATGTGGCAGTGTTTTGGTTTGAATTGTGGTGTGGCAGTGGGAAGAGATGACTGGGTCCACCTGGGCTTGAACTCTGGTGTGATTCCCCTTGGAGACTGAGTTCTGGAACTGACCTCAGAGAAGTATTGCCGTGAATTGTGTCGGGATGTTAGAAGGCCACGCATGAGAGTCGCCCTTGGAAACTGAGATCTAGGCCCAGGCTGGCTTTCCACAGAGCACTGGGAATCTCAGCCCGGATATCACATGATTTTATTCTTAAAGACCTGGCAGCCATCGTGGAGAGTCCAAACCCACGTGGACCACACATTGTAGACCTCAATGGGCCTGGCTTCCTGTGACCTTTTGGCCACTCTTTGGGAAGCCTTGTTTGTGAGAGTTCTCCAGAGCTTTCGTTGAAATGAGCTTCCTCACCATTTAATGGTTCCTGAAGGAATGGAAACCCACAGTGCCTCCAACTTCTTCCTTTAAAAATGGCTAGCTAGATAAATACCATGACATTTTTGAAATTCCCATGACCAGGTGGCACTGGAGAACCTTTGGATGTCCTGTTGCTGATCATGAGTGTACCAGACAGTGCCTTGATTGACTGGGTTTCATGAAAATGGTGTAAAACAGAGATGCCAGTAAGTTGGGGCCCACTGAGTAGTGGGCCTAGAGCAGTGGTGTGCAGGTGTGTGATAAAACATCTGTGGTGGGGCCATGTGGATCTGCCATTGGCTTCCAAATGGCTTGTGACTGACATGGTGCAGTGAGCAGACCCTTCTATGTAAAGGCATCTTGTTATATGGAGAGGTTTCAGGGCAATGTTCAGAATCAGGTTGCTATGGTCAAGGGGGCAAGCTCTGTGGGATAGAAGCCTGGCTGGTGCATTCTCCTAGGACCTTGACCCACCACACGTGACAGAACTCCCTCCAGCACTGTGTCCCAGTTGAACTCCTTGTATTTCCTGAAGCAAATTCCAGACTTCCAGTGCAGCAGCAAGAAACACCACGAAAAGTGGAGGATGACCAAATGGCTTCACAGTCCACACAGGGAGACACTTAGACCCCAGTGGCCACAGTTTACCTGCAAAGAGAGAATTCAGCACTTCTGCCTCATGTTCATTGGAAAATCAGAAACCATGTCATCCAGGTCACCTAGATGCAGACCAGGTTTGATGGTCAAACTACAAAGGAAGCTAAAGCTCCTGACAACAACATATATTTCAAGTGCCCAACCTAAGAGGCAGTTTCTCACAAAGTCTTTAGGCCAGCAGAGCTCCATGTTTGTGGAGTGTTTACCCTGTCGTTTACTCATGGACACTTGTATACCACCTCCAAGGTTGTGAACTCCTGAGCATTTTCCATTCCACATATGTATTCACAGCATTTCTAACTCTTCTCCTCAAATTGTGTCTTATTTATTGCGAATCTAATGTCAAGGCAATGTTCTGGATGAGAGTGGGAAGATTTTTTTGTAGCACATATTGGCCTACACATTGGATTCATTTTCCTATTTTCCGTTCGAAATACTGAATCCCTGACACTAACCCATACCCTACTAGATTGTGACTACGAATACTAATATGATGGAGAAAAATAACTCAAACAGAATAGAAATACAGGCAGTTCAGAGGAGGCCTGGTGTATAGTTGGACTGGCCTTTTGCATTATAAAGGGTAGGTGTTATAAATCTAGTCCAATTTAATAGAAATAGTTCTCCAAGTGTTTTGAAAGTTAACAAATATGTGAATTCCTGTCTCCCTTTCTCTGTAGCCTATTCAGCAACATGCATTTTTACATGCACATATAGAATCCTACCTCCTATCCCACGTCCATTCTTGTGAGGTGGCTGACTTGGCAGATACAAATTGTGAGAAGAGATCACTCCTCCTAAATGCTGTTGGAACAGAGAATTCAACCTCCAGGTGAGCTTCCCACTTGAACAACATGATACATAAATACATGTTCAGTAAAATAAATATTTTTGGATCCGTGGATGATAAATATTTCATGATGAATTTTGATTGGATATATATTTCTACTCTTTAATGTCTGTGTTTGTGTGTGTGTTTTTTTGTATATATATATATATATATATATATATATATATATATATATATATATATATACACACATACACACACTCTCCAGATTTTTCAAAATATGAAATGTATGTGTCATATTATATACTCCCTAAATTTATTCATGTTCATATATGGGGATTTATAATCAACTTTTCACAAGATTATTCTCAGAAATAGTCATCCACCTGAAATACATATTTGTTTCCTAGTGCTGAAATCCTAATATTTCTACAGTAACTGACCCAGTTTAACATGAATGCAAGTAGATTCCTATGGGACATGATGTGTGTTTTGACGTTCATTTTTATTCAACACTGGTACATTACTATTTCTTCAGTTGATGCACATCATAGGATATGTATTTCATCCTCAAGTTTACAAATTTCTAGGCATTTATTTCCCTTTCAATCACTTCCTGCTTCAGAACACATGTATTCCTCCACGTTTCTTGACTGGTCTTTTCATGAGACTTCTTTCCAAACACATTCTTTTCCATTTCCATAATCCCTTGTGAAGCAAAACTCACACCCCGTTCATGGTAAACCATAACCCCAATATCACCATTAGATGTATAACTGGTTAGAATGAATGGTTGTGTATCAATATTAGATTTCCTATATATTTTCAGATATCAATGCAATCCATTATTTAAATTGGAACCTGTTATACTATTTATTCACAGTATGGTCTATTCATGCGTTATCTCTATATTCATAGACCCAGGGTACACCTATTTGTACCCCCAAAGGCTAATTTATATGTCTTCAACATATTACTCCCAGAAATGGTGGAAGAAACACTCATGTCACCTGATCTACATATACATTTTATCACAGTGATATTCTGGACACAAAATGCAAAGGTCACACTTATGATTGCACCAAAGCCTCATTGGAAAGTGAGCATGGATTACTAAAAACATCCTTGTCCAGGTTGCCTAATGCTCTCAAATGTCAATGCTATTGGTGACTACACATTTGTTTCTTCCTAAGATGATATATTCAACCTCAACCCTGTTGAAAATGTCTAATCCATTCACTCACTTTATACTTTGCCTGATTTCCTAATGTCTCTATTGATATCTGCTTTCCTACATATGTTCCCCAGTTCATCATTGTGACTGATTCTTCACATGTGCTGACGTTTACATTCACTCTCTAACAGACACCTTATTGCTAAAGAAATTTTGGTCCAAATTGTATACTCACTCTTCTTCCAAATCTTACCAACTATCTTCCTAATCCTACCTACTATCCCTTTTTGACTGGATGTTCTCTTCTACATTCAATCATCCAAGGTACAAGGTCCTATGCCATTGTATATCGATTTATCTGAGACATCTGTGCAGAAAGTCATTCAAAGCTAAGTATCCCAATCAAGGGCCCAATGCCCTTCTGGCCTTCAAATCTTACTTGGATTTCTGTTTTCATACATATATTTCACCTATATATTATTATAAATATCGCAGGTTCCCAATACCATTCTTCATCCAGCAGAGTGATTCCTAAGCCACATCAAACAGGTTCTTAACCCTAACCATACACTTTTCCCTCAATCTATCTTTACAGAAGAGCAGGGACAGAGTGGGTCTTACAATACACTAATGTGGGGGATTTTCCACCTGCTGAGAACCTCAAAGGTCCATGCAGAAATGATACCTGGAGAAGATGTAGGCAGCTATGAAGGGCCTGAGAGAGCAGAAGTCATCTTCCATGGCAAACAACCTGGTCAGGATGAAGGGATGTGTCTGAATGAACCTCTCTCTTCTTAATGTAGACAAGGTGGACCAAAGCAGGCCTGTGTGGAGAGCTGTTCCTTGGTGCCTGTGGTTGATATTCCATTCTAACTTGTGAAAGTGTCACAGGAAGGAGGGGCAGCCTCCATCTCATGGGAGCCTTGGAAGCAACTGTTAGGACACAGTGGTTGCCAAGGCAGTGACCTCATTCAGTTCCTGAAGGAAGTGACCTCACCTCACTTCCTTGGTGATGGAACTCTCTGATCTTGGGATCCAGGAAGCCAGGCTCCCAGAGCCAGTCCCAGTCCCAGTCCCAGTGGGCTCACTTGTTTGGATTTACCAAGGACAGAGTCAGTCTTTCTTGGTACCCACTGATGTGAGGATTGCCAAATGCCAGGAAAGCTCTGCAGAGGGGCCTTTCCTGAGAAAGCAGGTAGTGGCTCACCGCTGGCTCCTGACAACTTCACAGAGTTGGCCAAGGAGGCCAGATGTGAGACAGGACAGGCCCTTTCGGGGGAACATAGTATGGCCCACCAGTCAGATGACACTCTGGGTAGTCACAGACCAACTTGGAAGGAGGTGCCTTTGTGGGTGTGGGTGTGAGTTTGTGGTTTGGTCTCATGTTCTGAGAATAGGTAGGAAAGGCGGTTTGTTTGGTTTGGAGTGGACTGTTTCTACTAAGGCTTTTGACAAGGTGAGTGTTTCTAGGTTTGTGTATCCCACTGTGTCCCTGGTTGTAGACATTAGAAAAGAGAATGCATCAATGGATGTGTCCTGTCTAGTAGAAAGCTTCCCAGCATTCATCCTGCCCAATTTATGAATGGACTGCGGCTTGCCTTATGGATGGGCAACACCTACTATCTTCCTAAGTTCCTGTTTTCTTCCTGAATTCTGGCCACTCTCCAGAATAGGCTCATGGTTTTGTGTCCAAGATATGTACCACCTGCAAGCTCGGTGGCATGGCCATGTACTGGATAGTTGAAAGGAATCATGAGCATCTCAGAAAACTCAGCTATCAGTGTGACCAGTAAAGTCTCCCTGGAGAAAGCCTGCTTCGGGCCTTTGGCTTACCTATTGTTCTGTTGCCCTGAATGTCAGGAAGGCCTTTGCCTCAGGGCACCCCTTTGTGAAGCCTGAAGAAAACAGTTTTCAAATGGAAATGAATGGGCATTACTTGTGGCTCTTTGCTTAATTGCTTTGCAAAGGGATGTGTCTGAATCAGCCTCTTGGCCCTGTGTGAGGCTGTGGCTCATATTGTCATCCCCTGATGGATCCAAAGAAATATCCCATGTGTGCATCCAAAGCCAAATTGGCACAAAAGCAGTCATGGTGGATGAAGTCTCTCGCAATCCTCTGTAAGGTTCCTGACCTCCATCAAGTGAGAATAGGGATCCTTTGTGTCAAACGAGTTCTTCAAAGCCCTGCAGAGGCTAGCCCATAGGTGCTTGGGATTTCTCATGACTCCAGTTCACACAAAGAATCTATACCGGGCAGTCAGTAGGCCTCCAATTGGAGAAGTAGAGCAGTATTAACGGCAGGCCTATTTGATCACTCCAGGTTCACAGGAAGGGTGTCCAGTCCACCCTGACATTAGGCAAATGAGAGGCAAGGGAGCTTATTGTGGACACTGTCTTGGGCTGTGCCCCTCATGGAAACCTCCAGCCAGAGGTTATGATGAGTGTCTATATGGAAGAAGATGAGGGCCATGTGGCAGTGTTTTGGTTTGAATTGTGGTGTGGCAGTGGGAAGAGATGACTGGGTCCACCTGGGCTTGAACTCTGGTGTGATTCCCCTTGGAGACTGAGTTCTGGAACTGACCTCAGAGAAGTATTGCCGTGAATTGTGTCGGGATGTTAGAAGGCCACGCATGAGAGTCGCCCTTGGAAACTGAGATCTAGGCCCAGGCTGGCTTTCCACCGAGCACTGGGAATCTCAGCCCGGATATCACATGATTTTATTCTTAAAGACCTGGCATCCATCGTGGAGAGTCCAAACCCACGTGGACCACACATTGTAGACCTCAATGGGCCTGGCTTCCTGTGATCTTTTGGCCACTCTTTGAAAAGCCTTGTTTGTGAGAGTTCTCCAGAGCTTTCGTTGAAATGAGCTTCCTCACCATTTAATGGTTCCTGAAGGAATGGAAACCCACAGTGCCTCCAACTTCATCCTTTAAAAATGGCTAGCTAGATAAATACCATGACATTTTTGAAATTCCCATGACCAGGTGGCACTGGAGAACCTTTGGATGTCCTGTTGCTGATCATGAGTGTACCAGACAGTGCCTTGATTGACTGGGTTTCATGAAAATGGTGTAAAACAGAGATGCCAGTAAGTTGGGGCCCGCTGAGTAGTGGGCCTAGAGCAGTGGTGTGCAGGTGTGTGATAAAACATCTGTGGTGGGGCCATGTGGATCTGCCATTGGCTTCCAAATGGCTTGTGACTGACATGGTGCAGTGAGCAGACCCTTCTATGTAAAGGCATCTTGTTATATGGAGAGGTTTCAGGGCAATGTTCAGAATCAGGTTGCTATGGTCAAGGGGGCAAGCTCTGTGGGATAGAAGCCTGGCTGGTGCATTCTCCTAGGACCTTGACCCACCACACGTGACAGAACTCCCTCCAGCACTGTGTCCCAGTTGAACCCCTTGTATTTCCTGAAGCAAATTCCAGACTTCCAGTGCAGCAGCAAGAAACACCACGAAAACTGGAGGATGACCAAATGGCTTCACAGTCCACACAGGGAGACACTTAGACCCCAGTGGTCACAGTTTACCTGCAAAGAGAGAATTCAGCACTTCTGCCTCATGTTCATTGGAAAATCAGAAACCATGTCATCCAGGTCACCTAGATGGAGACCAGGTTTGATGGTCAAACTACAAAGGAAGCTAAAGCTCCTGACAACAACATATATTTCAAGTGCCCAACCTAAGAGGCAGTTTCTCACAAAGTCTTTAGGCCAGCAGAGCTCCATGTTTGTGGAGTGTTTACCCTGTCGTTTACTCATGGACACTTGTCTACCACCTCCAAGGTTGTGAACTCCTGAGCATTTTCCATTCCACATATGTATTCACAGCATTTCTAACTCTTCTCCTCAAATTGTGTCTTATTTATTGCGAAGGTAATGTCAAGACAATGTTCTGCATGAGAGTGGGAAGATTTTTTTGTAGCACATATTGGCCTACACATTGGATTCATTTTCCTATTTTCCGTTCGAAATACTGAATCCCTGACACTAACCCATACCCTACTAGATTGTGACTACGAATACTAATATGATGGAGAAAAATAACTCAAACAGAATAGAAATACAGGCAGTTCAGAGGAGGCCTGGTGTATAGTTGGACTGGCCTTTTGCATTATAAAGGGTAGGTGTTATAAATCTAGTCCAATTTAATAGAAATAGTTCTCCATGTGTTTTGAAAGTTAACAAATATGTGAATTCCTGTCTCCCTTTCTCTGTAGCCTATTCAGCAACATGCATTTTTACATGCACATATAGAATCCTACCTCCTATCCCACGTCCATTCTTGTGAGGTGGCTGACTTGGCAGATACAAATTGTGAGAAGAGATCACTCCTCCTAAATGCTGTTGGAACAGAGAATTCAACCTCCAGGTGAGCTTCCCACTTGAACAACATGATACATAAATACATGTTCAGTAAAATAAATATTTTTGGATCTGTGGATGATAAATATTTCATGATGAATTTTGATTGGATATATATTTCTACTCTTTAATGTCTGTGTTTGTGTGTGTGTTTTTTTGTATATATATATATATATATATATATATATATATATATATATATACACACATACACACACTCTCCAGATTTTTCAAAATATGAAATGTATGTGTCATATTATATACTCCCTAAATTTATTCATGTTCATATATGGGGATTTATAATCAACTTTTCACAAGATTATTCTCAGAAATAGTCATCCACCTGAAATACATATTTGTTTCCTAGTGCTGAAATCCTAATATTTCTACAGTAACTGACCCAGTTTAACATGAATGCAAGTAGATTCCTATGGGACATGATGTGTGTTTTGACGTTCATTTTTATTCAACACTGGTACATTACTATTTCTTCAGTTGATGCACATCATAGGATATGTATTTCATCCTCAAGTTTACAAATTTCTAGGCATTTATTTCCCTTTCAATCACTTCCTGCTTCAGAACACATGTATTCCTCCACGTTTCTTGACTGGTCTTTTCATGAGACTTCTTTCCAAACACATTCTTTTCCATTTCCATAATCCCTTGTGAAGCAAAACTCACACCCCGTTCATGGTAAACCATAACCCCAATATCACCATTAGATGTATAACTGGTTAGAATGAATGGTTGTGTATCAATATTAGATTTCCTATATATTTTCAGATATCAATGCAATCCATTATTTAAATTGGAACCTGTTATACTATTTATTCACAGTATGGTCTATTCATGCGTTATCTCTATATTCATAGACCCAGGGTACACCTATTTGTACCCCCAAAGGCTAATTTATATGTCTTCAACATATTACTCCCAGAAATGGTGGAAGAAACACTCATGTCACCTGATCTACATATACATTTTATCACAGTGATATTCTGGACACAAAATGCAAAGGTCACACTTATGATTGCACCAAAGCCTCATTGGAAAGTGAGCATGGATTACTAAAAACATCCTTGTCCAGGTTGCCTAATGCTGTCAAATGTCAATGCTATTGGTGACTACACATTTGTTTCTTCCTAAGATGATATATTCAACCTCAACCCTGTTGAAAATGTCTAATCCATTCACTCACTTTATACTTTGCCTGATTTCCTAATGTCTCTATTGATATCTGCTTTCCTACATATGTTCCCCAGTTCATCATTGTGACTGACTCTTCACATGTGCTGACGTTTACATTCACTCTCTAACAGACACCTTATTGCTAAAGAACTTTTGGTCCAAATTGTATACTCACTCTTCTTCCAAATCTTACCAACTATCTTCCTAATCCTACCTACTATCCCTTTTTGACTGGATGTTCTCTTCTACATTCAATCATCCAAGGTACAAGGTCCTATGCCATTGTATATCGATTTATCTGAGACATCTGTGCAGAAAGTCATTCAAAGCTAAGTATCCCAATCAAGGGCCCAATGCCCTTCTGGCCTTCAAATCTTACTTGGATTTCTGTTTTCATACATATATTTCACCTATATATTATTATAAATATCACAGGTTCCCAATACCATTCTTCATCCAGCAGAGTGATTCCTAAGCCACATCAAACAGGTTCTTAACCCTAACCATACACTCTTCCCTCAATCTATCTTTACAGAAGAGCAGGGACAGAGTGGGTCTTACAATACACAAATGTGGGGGATTTTCCACCTGCTGAGAACCTCAAAGGTCCATGCAGAAATGATACCTGGAGAAGATGTAGGCAGCTATGAAGGGCCTGAGAGAGCAGAAGTCATCTTCCATGGCAAACAACCTGGTCAGGATGAAGGGATGTGTCTGAATGAACCTCTCTCTTCTTAATGTAGACAAGGTGGACCAAAGCAGGCCTGTGTGGAGAGCTGTTCCTTGGTGCCTGTGGTTGATATTCCATTCTAACTTGTGAAAGTGTCACAGGAAGGAGGGGCAGCCTCCATCTCATGGGAGCCTTGGAAGCAACTGTTAGGACACAGTGGTTGCCAAGGCAGTGACCTCATTCAGTTCCTGAAGGAAGTGACCTCACCTCACTTCCTTGGTGATGGAACTCTCTGATCTTGGGATCCAGGAAGCCAGGCACCCAGAGCCAGTCCCAGTCCCAGTCCCAGTGGGCTCACTTGTTTGGATTTACCAAGGACAGAGTCAGTCTTTCTTGGTACCCACTGATGTGAGGATTGCCAAATGCCAGGAAAGCTCTGCAGAGGGGCCTTTCCTGAGAAAGCAGGTAGTGGCTCACGGCTGGCTCCTGACAACTTCACAGAGTTGGCCAAGGAGGCCAGATGTGAGACAGGACAGGCCCTTTCGGGGGAACATAGTATGGCCCACCAGTCAGATGACACTCTGGGTAGTCACAGACCAACTTGGAAGGAGGTGCCTTTGTGGGTGTGGGTGTGAGTTTGTGGTTTGGTCTCATGTTCTGAGAATAGGTAGGAAAGGCGGTTTGTTTTGTTTGGAGTGGATTGTTTCTAGTAAGGCTTTTGACAAGGCGAGTGTTTCTATGTTTGTGTATCCCACTGTGTCCCTGGTTGTAGACATTAGAAAAGAGAATGCATCAATGGATGTGTCCTGTCTAGTAGAAAGCTTCCCAGCATTCATCCTGCCCAATTTATGAATGGACTGCGGCTTGCCTTATGGATGGGCAACACCTACTATCTTCCTAAGTTCCTGTTTTCTTCCTGAATTCTGGCCACTCTCCAGAATAGGCTCATGGTTTTGTGTCCAAGATATGTACCACCTGCAAGCTCGGTGGCATGGCCATGTACTGGATAGTTGAAAGGAATGGTGAGCATCTCAGAAAACTCAGATATCAGTGTGACCAGTAAAGTCTCCCTGGAGAAAGCCTGCTTTGGGCCTTTGGCTTACCTATTGTTCTGTTGCCCTGAATGTCAGGAAGGCCTTTGCCTCAGGGCACCCCTTTGTGAAGCCTGAGGAAAACAGTTTTCAAATGGAAATGAATGGGCATCACCTGTGGATCTTTGCTTAATTGCTTTGCAAAGGGATGTGTCTGAATCAGCCTCTTGGCCCTGTGTGAGGCTGTGGCTTAGATTGTCAGCACCTGATGGATCCAAAGAAAGATCCCATGTGTGCATCCAAAGCCAAATTGGCACAAAAGCAGTCATGGTGGATGAAGTCTCTCGCCTTCCTCTGTAAGGTTCCTGACCTCCATCAAGTGAGAATAGGGATCCTTTGTGTCAAACGAGTTCTTCAAAGCCCTGCAGAGGCTAGCCCATAGGTGCTTGGGTTTTCTCATGACTCCAGTTCACGCAAAGAATCTATACCGGGCAGTCAGTAGGCCTCCAATTGGAGAAGTAGAGCAGTATTAACGGCAGGACTATTTGATCACTCCAGGTTCACAGGAAGGGTGTCCAGTCCACCCTGACATTAGGCAAATGAGAGGCAAGGGAGCTTATTGTGGACACTGTCTTGGGCTGTGCCCCTCATGGAAACCTCCAGCCAGAGGTTATGATGAGTGTCTATATGGAAGAAGATGAGGGCCATGTGGCAGTGTTTTGGTTTGAATTGTGGTGTGGCAGTGGGAAGAGATGACTGGGTCCACCTGGGCTTGAACTCTGGTGTGATTCCCCTTGGAGACTGAGTTCTGGAACTGACCTCAGAGAAGTATTGCCGTGAATTGTGTCGGGATGTTAGAAGGCCACGCATGAGAGTCGCCCTTGGAAACTGAGATCTAGGCCCAGGCTGGCTTTCCACAGAGCACTGGGAATCTCAGCCCGGATATCACATGATTTTATTCTTAAAGACCTGGCAGCCATCGTGGAGAGTCCAAACCCACGTGGACCACACATTGTAGACCTCAATGGGCCTGGCTTCCTGTGACCTTTTGGCCACTCTTTGGGAAGCCTTGTTTGTGAGAGTTCTCCAGAGCTTTCGTTGAAATGAGCTTCCTCACCATTTAATGGTTCCTGAAGGAATGGAAACCCACAGTGCCTCCAACTTCATCCTTTAAAAATGGCTAGCTAGATATATACCATGACATTTTTGGAATTCCCATGACCAGGTGGCACTGGAGAACCTTTGGATGTCCTGTTGCTGATCATGAGTGTACCAGACAGTGCCTTGATTGACTGGGTTTCATGAAAATGGTGTAAAACAGTGATGCCAGTAAGTTGGGGCCCGCTGAGTAGTGGGCCTAGAGCAGTGGTGTGCAGGTGTGTGATAAAACATCTGTGGTGGGGCCATGTGGATCTGCCATTGGCTTCCAAATGGCTTGTGACTGACATGGTGCAGTGAGCAGACCCTTCTATGTAAAGGCATCTTGTTATATGGAGAGGTTTCAGGGCAATGTTCAGAATCAGGTTGCTATGGTCAAGGGGGCAAGCTCTGTGGGATAGAAGCCTGGCTGGTGCATTCTCCTAGGACCTTGACCCACCACACGTGACAGAACTCCCTCCAGCACTGTGTCCCAGTTGAACTCCTTGTATTTCCTGAAGCAAATTCCAGACTTCCAGTGCAGCAGCAAGAAACACCACGAAAAGTGGAGGATGACCAAATGGCTTCACAGTCCACACAGGGAGACACTTAGACCCCAGTGGCCACAGTTTACCTGCAAAGAGAGAATTCAGCACTTCTGCCTCATGTTCATTGGAAAATCAGAAACCATGTCATCCAGGTCACCTAGATGCAGACCAGGTTTGATGGTCAAACTACAAAGGAAGCTAAAGCTCCTGACAACAACATATATTTCAAGTGCCCAACCTAAGAGGCAGTTTCTCACAAAGTCTTTAGGCCAGCAGAGCTCCATGTTTGTGGAGTGTTTACCCTGTCGTTTACTCATGGACACTTGTCTACCACCTCCAAGGTTGTGAACTCCTGAGCATTTTCCATTCCACATATGTATTCACAGCATTTCTAACTCTTCTCCTCAAATTGTGTCTTATTTATTGCGAAGGTAATGTCAAGTCAATGTTCTGGATGAGAGTGGGAAGATTTTTTTGTAGCACATATTGGCCTACACATTGGATTCATTTTCCTATTTTCCGTTTGAAATACTGAATCCCTGACACTAACCCATACCCTACTAGATTGTGACTATGAATACTAATATGATGGAGAAAAATAACTCAAACAGAATAGAAATACAGGCAGTTCAGAGGAGGCCTGGTGTATAGTTGGACTGGCCTTTTGCATTATAAAGGGTAGGTGTTATAAATCTAGTCCAATTTAATAGAAATAGTTCTCCATGTGTTTTGAAAGTTAACAAATATGTGAATTCCTGTCTCCCTTTCTCTGTAGCCTATTCAGCAACATGCATTTTTACATGCACATATAGAATCCTACCTCCTATCCCACGTCCATTCTTGTGAGGTGGCTGACTTGGCAGATACAAATTGTGAGAAGAGATCACTCCTCTTAAATGCTGTTGGAACAGAGAATTCAACCTCCAGGTGAGCTTCCCACTTGAACAACATGATACATAAATACATGTTCAGTAAAATAAATATTTTTGGATCTGTGGATGATAAATATTTCATGATGAATTTTGATTGGATATATATTTCTACTCTTTAATGTCTATGTTTGTGTGTGTGTTTCATGTATATATATATATATATATATATATATATATATATATATATATATATATATATATACACATACACACACTCTCCAGATTTTTCAAAATATGAAATGTATGTGTCATATTATATACTCCCTAAATTCATTCATGTTCATATATGGGGATTTATAATCAACTTTTCACAAGATTATTCTCAGAAATAGTCATCCACCTGAAATACATATTTGTTTCCTAGTGCTGAAATCCTAATATTTCTACAGTAACTGACCCAGTTTAACATGAATGCAAGTAGATTCCTATGGGACATGATGTGTATTTTGACGTTCATTTTCATTCAACACTGGTACATTACTATTTCTTCAGTTGATGCACATCATAGGATATGTATTTCATCCTCAAGTTCACAAATTTCTAGGCATTTATTTCCCTTTCAATCACTTCCTGCTTCAGAACACATGTAATCCTCCACGTTTCTTGACTGGTCTTTTCATGAGACTTCTTTCCAAACACATTCTTTTCCATTTCCATAATCCCTTGTGAAGCAAAACTCACACCCCCTTCATGGTAAACCATAACCCCAATATCACCATTAGATGTATAACTGGTTAGAATGAATGGTTGTGTATCAATATTAGATTTCCTATATATTTTCAGATATCAATGCAATCCATTATTTAAATTGGAACCTGTTATACTATTTATTCACAGTATGGTCTATTCATGCGTTATCTCTATATTCATAGACCCAGGGTACACCTATTTGTACCCCCAAAGGCTAATTTATATGTCTTCAACATATTACTCCCAGAAATGGTGGAAGAAACACTCATGTCACCTGATCTACATATACATTTTATCACAGTGATATTCTGGACACAAAATGCAAAGGTCACACTTATGATTGCACCAAAGCCTCATTGGAAAGTGAGCATGGATTACTAAAAACATCCTTGTCCAGGTTGCCTAATGCTGTCAAATGTCAATGCTATTGGTGACTACACATTTGTTTCTTCCTAAGATGATATATTCAACCTCAACCCTATTGAAAATGTCTAATCCACTCACTCACTTTATACTTTGCCTGATTTCCTAATGTCTCTATTGATATCTGCTTTCCTACATATGTTCCCCAGTTCATCATTGTGACTGACTCTTCACATGTGCTGACGTTTACATTCACTCTCTAACAGACACCTTATTGCTAAAGAACTTTTGGTCCAAATTGTATACTCACTCTTCTTCCAAAACTTACCAACTATCTTCCTAATCCTACCTACTATCCCTTTTTGACTGGATGTTCTCTTCTACATTCAATCATCCAAGGTACAAGGTCCTATGCCATTTTATATCGATTTATCTGAGACATCTGTGCAGAAAGTCATTCAAACCTAAGTATCCCCATCAAGGGCCCAATGCCCTTCTGGCCTTCAAATCTTACTTGGATTTCTGTTTTCATACATACATTTCACCTATATATTATTATAAATATCGCAGGTTCCCAATACCATTCTTCATCCAGCAGAGTGATTCCTAAGCCACATCAAACAGGTTCTTAACCCTAACCATACACTCTTCCCTCAATCTAACTTTACAGAAGAGCAGGGACAGAGTGGGTCTTACAATACAGGAATGTGGGGGATTTTCCACCTGCTGAGAACCTCAAAGTTCCATGCAGAAATGATACCTGGAGAAGATGTAGGCAGCTATGAAGGGCCTGAGAGAGCAGAAGTCATCTTCCATGGCAAACAACCTGGTCAGGATGAAGTGTTGTGTCTGAATGAACCTCTCTCTTCTTAATGTAGACAAGATGGACCAAAGCAGGCCTGTGTGGAGAGCTGTTCCTTGGTGCCTGTGGTTGATATTCCATTCTAACTTGTGAAAGTGTTACAGGAAGGAGGGGCAGCCTCCATCTCATGGGAGCCTTGGAAGCAACTGTTAGGACACAGTGGTTGCCAAGGCAGTGACCTCATTCAGTTCCTGAAGGAAGTGACCTCACCTCACTTCCTTGGTGATGGAACTCTCTGAACTTGGGATCCAGGAAGCCAGGCACCCAGAGCCAGTCCCAGTCCCAGTCCCAGTGGGCTCACTTGTTTGGATTTACCAAGGACAGAGTCAGTCTTTCTTGGTACCCACTGATGTGAGGATTGCCAAATGCCAGGAAAGCTCTGCAGAGGGGCCTTTCCTGAGAAATCAGGTAGTGGCTCACTGCTGGCTCCTGACAACTTCACAGAGTTGGCCAAGGAGGCCAGATGTGAGACAGGACAGGCCCTTTCGGGGGAACATAGTATGGCCCACCAGTCAGATGACACTCTGGGTAGTCACAGACCAACTTGGAAGGAGGTGCCTTTGTGGGTGTGGGTGTGAGTTTGTGGTTTGGTCTCATGTTCTGAGAATAGGTAGGAAAGGCGGTTTGTTTGGTTTGGAGTGGACTGTTTCTAGTAAGGCTTTTGACAAGGCGAGTGTTTCTATGTTTGTGTATCCCACTGTGTCCCTGGTTGTAGACATTAGAAAAGAGAATGCATCAATGGATGTGTCCTGTCTAGTAGAAAGCTTCCCAGCATTCATCCTGCCCAATTTATGAATGGACTGCGGCTTGCCTTATGGATGGGCAACACCTACTATCTTCCTAAGTTCCTGTTTTCTTCCTGAATTCTGGCCACTCTCCAGAATAGGCTCATGGTTTTGTGTCCAAGATATGTACCACCTGCAAGCTCGGTGGCATGGCCATGTACTGGATAGTTGAAAGGAATGGTGAGCATCTCAGAAAACTCAGATATCAGTGTGACCAGTAAAGTCTCCCTGGAGAAAGCCTGCTTTGGGCCTTTGGCTTACCTATTGTTCTGTTGCCCTGAATGTCAGGAAGGCCTTTGCCTCAGGGCACCCCTTTGTGAAGCCTGAGGAAAACAGTTTTCAAATGGAAATGAATGGGCATCACCTGTGGTTCTTTGCTTCATTGCTTTGCAAAGGGATGTGTCTGAATCAGCCTCTTGGCCCTGTGTGAGGCTGTGGCTTAGATTGTTAGCACCTTATGGATCCAAAGAAAGATCCCATGTGTGCATCCAAAGCCAAATTGGCACAAAAGCAGTCATGGTGGATGAAGTCTCTCGCCTTCCTCTGTAAGGTTCCTGACCTCCATCAAGAGAGAATAGGGATCCTTTGTGTCAAACGAGTTCTTCAAAGCCCTGCAGAGGCTAGCCCATAGGTGCTTGGGTTTTCTCATGACTCCAGTTCACACAAAGAATCTATACCGGGCAGTCAGTAGGCCTCCAATTGGAGAAGTAGAGCAGTATTAACGGCAGGCCTATTTGATCACTCCAGGTTCACAGGAAGGGTGTCCAGTCCACCCTGACATTAGGCAAATGAGAGGCAAGGGAGCTTATTGTGGACACTGTCTTGGGCTGTGCCCCTCATGGAAACCTCCAGCCAGAGGTTATGATGAGTGTCTATATGGAAGAAGATGAGGGCCATGTTGCAGTGTTTTTGTTTGAATTGTGGTCATTGGTGTGGCAGTGGGAAGAAATGACTGGGTCCACCTGGGCTTGAACTCTGGTGTGATTCCCCTTGGAGACTGAGTTCTGGAACTGACCTCAGAGAAGTATTGCTGTGAATTGTGTTGGTATTTGAGGAGGCCATGCATGAGAGTCGCCCATGGAAACTGAGATCTAGGCCCAGGCTGGCTTTCCACAGAGCACTGGGAATCTCAGCCCGGATATCACATGATTTTATTCTTAAAGACCTGGCAGCCATAGTTGAGAGTCCAAACACACGTGGACCTCACATTGTAGACCTCAATGGGCCTGGCTTCCTGTGACCTTTTGGCCACTCTTTGGGAAGCATTGTTTGTGAGAGTTCTCCAGAGCTTTCGTTGAAATGAGCTTCCTCACCATTTAATGGTTCCTGAAGGAATGGAAACCCACAGTGCCTCCAACTTCATCCTTTAAAAATGGCTAGCTAGATAAATACCATAACATTTTTGAAATTCCCATGACCAGGTGGCACTGGAGAACCTTTGGATGTCCTGTTGCTGATCATGAGTGTACCAGACAGTGCCTTGATTGACTGGGTTTCATGAAAATGGTGTAAAACAGAGATGCCAGTAAGTTGGGGCCCGCTGAGTAGTGGGCCTATAGCAGTGGTGTGCAGGTGTGTGATAAAACATCTGTGGTGGGGCCATGTGGATCTGCCATTGGCTTCCAAATGGCTTGTGACTGACATGGTGCAGTGAGCGGACCCTTCTATGTAAAGGCATCTTGTTATATGGAGAGGATTCAGGGCAATGTTCAGAATCAGGTTGCTATGGTCAAGGGGGCAAGCTCTGTGGGATAGAAGCCTGGCTGGTGCATTCTCCTAGGACCTTGACCCACCACATGTGACAGAACTCCCTCCAGCACTGTGTCCCAGTTGAACTCCTTGTATTTCCTGAAGCAAATTCCAGACTTCCAGTGCAGCAGCAAGAAACACCACGAAAAGTGGAGGATGACCAAATGGCTTCACAGTCCACACAGGGAGACACTTAGACCCCAGTGGCCACAGTTTACCTGCAAAGAGAGAATTCAGCACTTCTGCCTCATGTTCATTGGAAAATCAGAAACCATGTCATCCAGGTCACCTAGATGCAGACCAGGTTTGATGGTCAAACTACAAAGGAAGCTAAAGCTCCTGACAACAACATATATTTCAAGTGCCCAACCTAAGAGGCAGTTTCTCACAAAGTCTTTAGGCCAGCAGAGCTCCACGTTTGCGTAGTGTTTACCCTGTCATTTACTCATGGACACTTGTCTACCACCTCCAAGGTTGTGAACTCCTGAGCATTTTCCATTCCACATATGTATTCACAGCATTTCTAACTCTTCTCCTCAAATTGTGTCTTATTTATTGCGAAGGTAATGTCAAGAAAATGTTCTGCATGAGAGTGGGAAGATTTTTTGTAGCACATATTGGCCTACACATTGGATTCATTTTCCTATTTTCCATTCGAAATACTGAATCCCTGACACTAACCCATACCCTACTAGATTGTGACTACAAATACTAATATGATGGAGAAAAATAACTCAAACAGAATAGAAATACAGGCAGTTCAGAGTAGGCCTGGTGTATAGTTGGACTGGCCTTTTGCATTATAAAGGGTAGGTGTTATAAATCTAGTCCAATTTAATACAAATAGTTCTCCATGTGTTTTGAAAGTTAACAAATATGTGAATTCCTGTCTCCCTTTCTCTGTAGCCTATTCAGCAACAAGCATTTTTACAAGCACATATAGAATCCTACCTCCCATCCCACGTCCATTCTTGTGAGGTGGCTGACTTAGCAGATACAAATTGTGAGAAGAGATCACTCCTCCTAAGCGCTGTTGGAACTGAGAATTCAACCTCCAGGTGAGCTTCCCACTTGAACAACATGATACATAAATACATGTTCAGTAAAATAAATATTTTTGGATCTGTGGATGATAAATATTTCATGATGAATTTCGATTGGCATATATATTTCTACACTTTAATGTCTGCGTTTATGTGTGTGTGTTTTTTGTATATATATATATATATATATATATATATATATATATATATATATATATACACACACACATACACACACTCTCCAGATTTTTCAAAATATGAAATGTATGTGTCATATTATATACTCCCTAAATTCATTCATGTTCATATATGTGGATTTATAATCAACTTTTCACAAGATTATTCTCAGAAATAGTCATCCACCTGAAATACATATTTGTTTCCTAGTGCTGAAATCCTAATATTTCTACAGTAACTGACCCAGTTTAACATGAATGCAAGTAGATTCCTATGGGACATGATGTGTGTTTTGACGTTCATTTTTATTCAACACTGGTACATTACTATTTCTTCAGTTGATTCACATCATGGGATATGTATTTCATCCTCAAGTTCACAAATTTCTAGGCATTTATTTCCCTTTCAATCACTTCCTGCTTCAGAACACATGTATTCCTCCATGTTTCTTGACTGGTCTTTTCATGAGACTTCTTTCCAAACACATTCTTTTCCATTTCCATAATCCCTTGTGAAGCAAAACTCACACCCCCTTCATGGTAAACCATAACCCCAATATCACCATTAGATGTATAACTGGTTAGAATGAATGGTTGTGTATCAATATTAGATTTCCTATATATTTTCAGATATCAATGCAATCCATTATTTAAATTGGAACCTGTTATACTATTTATTTGTTTTACTATACTATTTATTCATTTGTTTCTTCCTAAGATGATATATTCATCCTCAACCCTGTTGAAAATGTCTAATCCACTCACTCAGTTTATACTTTGCCTGATTTCCTAATGTCTCTATTGATATCTGCTTTCCTACATATGTTCCCCAGTTCATCATTGTGACTGATTCTTCACATGTGCTGACATTTACATTAACTCTCTAACCGACACCCTATTGCTAAAGAACTTTTGGTCCAAATTGTATACACACTCTTCTTCCAAAACTTACCAACTATCTTCTAATCCTACCTACTATCCCTTTTGACTGGATGTTCTCTTCTACATTCAATCATCCAAGGTACAAGGTCCTATGCCATTGTATATCGATTTATCTGAGACATCTGTGCAGAAAGTCATTCAAAGCTAAGTATCCCCATCAAGGGCCCAATGCCCTTCTGGCCTTCAAATCTTACTTGGATTTCTGTTTTCATACATATATTTCACCTATATATTATTATAAATATCGCAGGTTCCCAATACCATTATTCATCCAGCAGAGTGATTCCTCACCCAAATCAAACTGGTTCTTAACCCTAACCATACACTCTTCCCTCAATCTAACTTTACAGAAGAGCAGGGACAGAGTGGGTCTTACAATACAGGAATGTGGGGGATCTTCCACCTGCTGAGAACCTCAAAGGTCCATGCAGAAATGATACCTGGAGAAGATGTAGGCAGCTATGAAGGACCTGAGAGAGCAGAAGTCATCTTCCATGGCAAACAACCTGGTCAGGATGAAGGGATGTGTCTGAATGAGCCTCTCTCTTCTTAATGTAGACAAGATGGACCAAAGCAGGCCTGTGTGGAGAGCTGTTCCTTGGTGCCTGTGGTTGATATTCCATTCTAACTTGTGAAAGTGTCACAGGAAGGAGGGGCATCCTCCATCTCATGGGAGCCTTGGAAGCAAGTGTTAGGACACAGTGGTTGCCAAGGCAGTGACCTCATTCAGTTCCTGAAGGAAGTGACCTCACCTCACTTCCTTGGTGATGGAACTCTCTGAAATTGGGATCCAGGAAGCTAGGCACCCAGAGCCATTCCCAGTCCCAGTCCCAGTGGGCTCACTTGTTTGGATTTCCCAAGGACAGAGTCAGTCTTTCTTGGTACCCACTGATGTGAGGATGGCCAAATGCCAGGAAAGCTCTGCAGAGGGGCCTTTCCTGAGAAAGGAGGTAGTGGCTCACCGCTGGCTCCTGACAACTTCACAGAGTTGGCCAAGGAGGCCAGATGTGAGACAGGACAGGCCCTTTCGGGGGAACATAGTATGGCCCACCAGTCAGACGACACTCCGGGTAGTCACAGACCAACTTGGAAGGAGGTGCCTTTGTGGGTGTGGGTGTGAGTTTGTGGTATGGTCTCATGTTCTGAGAATAGGTAGGAAAGGCGGTTTGTTTGGTTTGGAGTGGACTGTTTCTAGTAAGGCTTTTGACAAGGTGAGTGTTTCTAGGTTTGTGTATCCCACTGTGTCCCTGGTTGTAGACATTAGAAAAGAGAATGCATCAATGGATGTGTCCTGTCTAGTAGAAAGCTTCCCAGCATTCATCCTGCCCAATTTATGAATGGACTGCGGCTTGCCTTATGGATGGGCAACACCTACTATCTTCCTAAGTTCCTGTTTTCTTCCTGAATTCTGGCCACTCTCCAGAATAGGCTCATGGTTTTGTGTCCAAGATATGTACCACCTGCAAGCTCGGTGGCATGGCCATGTACTGGATAGTTGAAAGGAATGGTGAGCATCTCAGAAAACTCAGATATCAGTGTGACCAGTAAAGTCTCCCTGGAGAAAGCCTGCTTTGGGCCTTTGGCTTACCTATTGTTCTGTTGCCCTGAATGTCAGGAAGGCCTTTGCCTCAGGGCACCCCTTTGTGAAGCCTGATGAAAACAGTTTTCAAATGGAAATGAATGGGCATCACCTGTGGCTCTTTGCTTAATTGCTTTGCAAAGGGATGTGTCTGAATCAGCCTCTTGGCCCTGTGTGAGGCTGTGGCTCATATTGTCATCCCCTGATGGATCCAAAAAAATATCCCATGTGTGCATCCAAAGCCAAATTGGCAGAAAAGCAGTCATGGTGGATGAGGTCTCTCGCCTTCCTCTGTAAGGTTCCTTACCTCCATCAAGTGAGAATAGGGATCCTTTGTGTCAAATGAGTCCTTCAAAGCCATGCAGAGGCTAGCCCATAGGTGCTTGGGTTTTCTCATGACTCCAGTTCACACAAAGAATCTATACCCGGCAGTCAGTAGGCCTCCAATTGGAGAAGTAGAGCAGTATTAAAGGCAGGCCTATTTGATCACTCCAGGTTCACAGGATGGGTGTCCAGTCCACCCTGACATTAGGCAAATGAGAGGCAAGGGAGCTTATTGTGGACACTGTCTTGGGCTGTGCCCCTCATGGAAACCTCCAGCCAGAGGTTATGATGAGTGTCTATATGGAAGAAGATGAGGGCCATGTGGCAGTGTTTTGGTTTGAATTGTGGTCATTGGTGTGGCAGTGGGAAGAAATGACTGGGCCCACCTGGGCTTGAACTCTGGTGTGATTCCCCTTCGAGACTGAGTTCTGGAACTGACCTCAGAGAAGTATTGCTGTGAATTGTGTTGGTATTTGAGGAGGCCATGCATGAGAGTCGCCCTTGGAAACTGAGATCTAGGCCCAGGCTGGCTTTCCACAGAGCACTGGGAATCTCAGCCCGGATATCACATGATTTTATTCTTAAAGACCTGGCAGCCATAGTTGAGAGTCCAAACACACATGGACCTCACATTGTAGACCTCAATGGGCCTGGCTTCATGTGACCTTTTGGCCATTCTTTGGGTAGCCTTGTTTGTGAGAGTTCTCCAGAGCTTTCATTGAAATGAGCTTCCTCACCATTTAATGGTTCCTGAAGGAATGGAAACCCACAGTGCCTCCAACTTCATCCTTTAAAAATGGCTAGCTAGATAAATACCATGACATTTTTGAAATTCCCATGACCAGGTGGCACTGGAGAACCTTTGGATGTCCTGTTGCTGATCATGAGTGTACCAGACAGTGCCTTGATTGACTGGGTTTCATGAAAATGGTGTAAAACAGAGATGCCAGTAAGTTGGGGCCTGCTGAGTAGTGGGCCAAGAGCAGTGGTGTGCAGGTGTGTGATAAAACATCTGTGGTGGGGGCATGTGGATCTGCCATGGGCTTCCAAATGGCTTGTGACTGACATGGTGCAGTGAGCAGAACCTTCTATGTATGTAAAGGCATCTTGTTATATGGAGAGGTTTCAGGGCAATGTTCAGAATCAGGTTGCTATGGTCAAGGGGGCAAGCTCTGTGGGATCGAAGACTGGCAGGTGCATTCTCCTAGGACCTTGACCAACCACAGGTGACAGAACTCCCTCCAGCACGGTGTCCCAGTTGAACTCCTTGTATTTCCTGAAGCAAATTCCAAACTCCCAGTGCAGCAGCAAGAAACACCACGAAAAGTGGAGGATGACCAAATGGCTTCACAGTCCACACAGGGAGACACTTAGACCCCAGTGGCCACAGTTTACCTGCAAAGAGAGAATTCAGCACTTCTGCCTCATGTTCATTGGAAAATCAGAAACCATGTCCTCCAGGTCACATAGATGCAGACCAGGTTTGATGGTCTCACTACAAAGGAAGCTAAAGCTCCTGACAACAACATACATTCCAAGTGCCCAACCTCAGAGGCAGTTTCTCACAAAGTCTTTAGGCCAGCAGAGCTCCACGTTTGTGGAGTGTTTACCCTGTCCCTTACTCATGGAAACTAGTCTACCACCTCCAAGTTTGTGAACTCCTGAGCATTTTCCATTCCACATATGTATTCACAGCATTTCTAACTCTTCTCATCAAATTGTGTCTTATTTATTGTGAAGGTAATGTCAAGGCAATGTTCTGGATGAGAGTGGGAAGATTTTTTTGTAGCACATATTGGCCTACACATTGGATTCATTTTCCTATTTTCCGTTCGAAATACTGAATCCCTGACACTAACCCATACCCTACTAGATTGTGACTACGAATACTAATATGATGGAGAAAAATAACTCAAACAGAATAGAAATACAGGCAGTTCAGAGGAGGCCTGGTGTATAGTTGGACTTGCCTTTTGCATTATAAAGGGTATGTGTTATAAATCTAGTCCAATTTAATAGAAATAGTTCTCCATGTGTTTTGAAAGTTAACAAATATGTGAATTCCTGTCTCCCTTTCTCTGTAGCCTATTCAGCAACATGCATTTTTACATGCACATATAGAATCCTACCTCCTATCCCACGTCCATTCTTGTGAGGTGCCTGACTTGGCAGATACAAATTGTGAGAAGAGATCACTCCTCCTAAACGCTGTTGGAACTGAAAATTCAACCTCCAGGTGAGCTTCCCACTTGAACAACATGATACATAAATACATGTTCAGTAAAATAAATATTTTTGGATCTGTGGATGATAAATATTTCATGATGAATTTTGATTGGCATATATATTTCTACTCTTTAATGTCTGTGTTTGTGTGTGTGTTTTTTTTTTGTATATATATATATACACACATACACACACTCTCCAGATTTTTCAAAATATGAAATGTATGTGTCATATTATATACTCCCTAAATTCATTCATGTTCATATATGTGGATTAATAATCAACTTTTCACAAGATTATTCTCAGAAATAGTCATCCACCTGAAATACATATTTGTTTCCTAGTGCTGAAATCCTAATATTTCTACAGTAACTGACCCAGTTTAACATGAATGCAAGTAGATTCCTATGGGACATGATGTGTGTTTTGACGTTCATTTTTATTCAACACTGGTACATTACTATTTCTTCAGTTGATGCACATCATAGGATATGTATTTCATCCTCAAGTTCACAAATTTCTAGGCATTTATTTCCCTTTCAATCACTTCCTGCTTCAGAACACATGTATTCCTCCACGTTTCTTGACTGGTCTTTTCATGAGACTTCTTTCCAAACACATTCTTTTCCATTTCCATAATCCCTTGTGAAGCAAAACTCACACCCCCTTCATGGTAAACCATAACCCCAATATCACCATTAGATGTATAACTGGTTAGAATGAATGGTTGTGTATCAATATTAGATTTCCTATATATTTTCAGATATCAATGCAATCCATTATTTAAATTGGAACCTGTTATACTATTTATTCACAGTATGGTCTATTCATGCGTTATCTCTATATTCATAGACCCAGGGTACACCTATTTGTACCCCCAAAGGCTAATTTATATGTCTTCAACATATTACTCCCAGAAATGGTGGAAGAAACACTCATGTCACCTGATCTACATATACATTTTATCACAGTGATATTCTGGACACAAAATGCAAAGGTCACACTTATGATTGCACCAAAGCCTCATTGGAAAGTGAGCATGGATTACTAAAAACATCCTTGTCCAGGTTGCCTAATGCTGTCAAATGTCAATGCTATTGGTGACTACACATTTGTTTCTTCCTAAGATGATATATTCAACCTCAACCCTGTTGAAAATGTCTAATCCACTCACTCACTTTATACTTTGCCTGATTTCCTAATGTCTCTATTGATATCTGCTTTCCTACATATGTTCCCCAGTTCATCATTGTGACTGACTCTTCACATGTGCTGACATTTACATTCACTCTCTAACCGACACCCTATTGCTAAAGAACTTTTGGTCCAAATTGTATACTCACTCTTCTTCCAAAACATACCAACTATCTTCCTAATCCTACCTACTATCCCTTTTTGACTGGATGTTCTCTTCTACATTCAATCATCCAAGGTACAAGGTCCTATGCCATTGTATATCGATTTATCTGAGACATCTGTGCAGAAAGTCATTCAAAGCTAAGTATCCCCATCAAGGGCCCAATGCCCTTCTGGCCTTCAAATCTTCCTTGGATTTCTGTTTTCATACATATATTTCACCTATATATTATTATAAATATCGCAGGTTCCCAATACCATTCTTCATCCAGCAGAGTGATTCCTAAGCCACATCAAACAGGTTCTTAACCCTAACCATACACTCTTCCCTCAATCTATCTTTACAGAAGAGCAGGGACAGAGTGGGTCTTACAATACAGGAATGTGGGGGATTTTCCACCTGCTGAGAACCTCAAAGGTCCATGCAGAAATGATACCTGGAGAAGATGTAGGCAGCTATGAAGGGCCTGAGAGAGCAGAAGTCATCTTCCATGGCAAACAACCTGGTCAGGATGAAGGGATGTGTCTGAATGAACGTCTCTCTTCTTAATGTAGACAAGGTGGACCAAAGCAGGCCTGTGTGGAGAGCTGTTCCTTGGTGCCTGTGGTTGATATTCCATTCTAACTTGTAAAAGTGTCACAGGAAGGAGGGGCAGCCTCCATCTCATGGGAGACTTGGAAGCAACTGTTAGGACACAGTGGTTGCCAAGGCAGTGACCTCATTCAGTTCCTGAAGGAAGTGACCTCACCTCACTTCCTTGGTGATGGAACTCTCTGATCTTGGGATCCAGGAAGCCAGGCACCCAGAGCCAGTCCCAGTCCCAGTCCCAGTGGGCTCACTTGTTTGGATTTACCAAGGACAGAGTCAGTCTTTCTTGGTACCCACTGATGTGAGGATTGCCAAATGCCAGGAAAGCTCTGCAGAGGGGCCTTTCCTGAGAAAGCAGGTAGTGGCTCACCGCTGGCTCCTGACAACTTCACAGAGTTGGCCAAGGAGGCCAGATGTGAGACAGGACAGGCCCTTTCGGGGGAACATAGTATGGCCCACCAGTCAGATGACACTCTGGGTAGTCACAGACCAACTTGGAAGGAGGTGCCTTTGTGGGTGTGGGTGTGAGTTTGTGGTTTGGTCTCATGTTCTGAGAATAGGTAGGAAAGGCGTTTTGTTTGGTTTGGAGTGGACTGTTTCTAGTAAGGCTTTGACAAGGCGAGTGTTTCTATGTTTGTGTATCCCACTGTGTCCCTGGTTGTAGACATTAGAAAAGAGAATGCATCAATGGATGTGTCCTGTCTAGTAGAAAGCTTCCCAGCATTCATCCTGCCCAATTTATGAATGGACTGCGGCTTGCCTTATGGATGGGCAACACCTACTATCTTCCTAAGTTCCTGTTTTCTTCCTGAATTCTGGCCACTCTCCAGAATAGGCTCATGGTTTTGTGTCCAAGATATGTACCACCTGCAATCTCGGTGGCATGGCCATGTACTGGATAGTTGAAAGGAATGGTGAGCATCTCAGAAAACTCAGCTATCAGTGTGACCAGTAAAGTCTCCCTGGAGAAAGCCTGCTTTGGGCCTTTGGCTTACCTATTGTTCTGTTGCCCTGAATGTCAGGAAGGCCTTTGCCTCAGGGCACCCCTTTGTGAAGCCTGAGGAAAACAGTTTTCAAATGGAAATGAATGGGCATCACCTGTGGTTCTTTGCTTAATTGCTTTGCAAAGGGATGTGTCTGAATCAGCCTCTTGGCCCTGTGTGAGGCTGTGGCTTAGATTGTCAGCACCTTATGGATCCAAAGAAAGATCCCATGTGTGCATCCAAAGCCAAATTGGCACAAAAGCAGTCATGGTGGATGAAGTCTCTCGCCTTCCTCTGTAAGGTTCCTGACCTCCATCAAGTGAGAATAGGGATCCTTTGTGTCAAACGAGTTCTTCAAAGCCCTGCAGAGGCTAGCCCATAGGTGCTTGTGTTTTCTCATGACTCCAGTTCACACAAAGAATCTATACCGGGCAGTCAGTAGGCCTCCAATTGGAGAAGTAGAGCAGTATTAACGGCAGGCCTATTTGATCACTCCAGGTTCACAGGAAGGGTGTCCAGTCCACCCTGACATTAGGCAAATGAGAGGCAAGGGAGCTTATTGTGGACACTGTCTTGGGCTGTGCCCCTCATGGAAACCTCCAGCCAGAGGTTATGATGAGTGTCTATATGGAAGAAGATGAGGGCCATGTGGCAGTGTTTTGGTTTGAATTGTGGTGTGGCAGTGGGAAGAGGTGACTGGGTCCACCTGGGCTTGAACTCTGGTGTGATTCCCCTTCGAGACTGAGTTCTGGAACTGACCTCAGAGAAGTATTGCCGTGAATTGTGTCGGGATGTTAGAAGGCCACGCTTGAGAGTCACCCTTGGAAACTGAGATCTAGGCCCAGGCTGGCTTTCCACAGAGCACTGGGAATCTCAGCCCGGATATCACATGATTTTATTCTTAAAGACCTGGCAGCCATAGTTGAGAGTCCAAACACACGTGGACCTCACATTGTAGACCTCAATGGGCCTGGCTTCATGTGACCTTTTGGCCATTCTTTGGGTAGCCTTGTTTGTGAGAGTTCTCCAGAGCTTTCATTGAAATGAGCTTCCTCACCATTTAATGGTTCCTAAAGGAATGGAAACCCACAGGGCCTCCAACTTCATCCTTTAAAAATGGCTAGCTAGATAAATACCATGACATTTTTGAAATTCCCATGACCAGGTGGCACTGGAGAACCTTTGGATGTCCTGTTGCTGATCATGAGTTTACCAGACAGTGCCGTGATTGACTGGGTTTCATGAAAATGGTGTAAAACAGAGATGCCAGTAATTTCGGGCCTGCTGAGTAGTGGGCCTAGAGCAGTGGTGTGCAGGTGTGTGATAAAACATCTGTGGTGGGGCCATGTGGATCTGCCATTGGCTTCCAAATGGCTTGTGACTGACATGGTGCAGTGAGCAGACCCTTCTATGTAAAGGCATCTTGTTATATGGAGAGGTTTCAGGGCAATGTTCAGAATCAGGTTGCTATGGTCAAGGGGGCAAGCTCTGTGGGATAGAAGCCTGGCTGGTGCATTCTCCTAGGACCTTGACCCACCACACGTGACAGAACTCCCTCCAGCACTGTGTCCCAGTTGAACTCCTTGTATTTCCTGAAGCAAATTCCAGACTTCCAGTGCAGCAGCAAGAAACACCACGAAAAGTGGAGGATGACCAAATGGCTTCACAGTCCACACAGGGAGACACTTAGACCCCAGTGGCCACACTTTACCTGCAAAGAGAGAATTCAGCACTTCTGCCTCATGTTCATTGGAAAATCAGAAACCATGTCATCCAGGTCACCTAGATGCAGACCAGGTTTGATGGTCAAACTACAAAGGAAGCTAAAGCTCCTGACAACAACATATATTTCAAGTGCCCAACCTAAGTGGCAGTTTCTCACAAAGTCTTTAGGCCAGCAGAGCTCCATGTTTGTGGAGTGTTTACCCTGTCATTTACTCATGGACACTTGTCTACCACCTCCAAGGTTGTGAACTCCTGAGCATTTTCCATTCCACATATGTATTCACAGCATTTCTAACTCTTCTCCTCAAATTGTGTCTTATTTATTGCGAAGGTAATGTCAAGGCAATGTTCTGGATGAGAGTGGGAAGATTTTTTTGTAGCACATATTGGCCTACACATTGGATTCATTTTCCTATTTTCCGTTCGAAATACTGAATCCCTGACACTAACCCATACCCTACTAGATTGTGACTACGAATACTAATATGATGGAGAAAAATAACTCAAACAGAATAGAAATACAGGCAGTTCAGAAAAGGCCTGTGTATACTTGGACTGGCCTTTTGCATTATAAAGGGTAGGTGTTATAAATCTAGTCCAATTTAATAGAAATAGTTCTCCATGTGTTTTGAAAGTTAACAAATATGTGAATTCCTGTCTCCCTTTCTCTGTAGCCTATTCAGCAACATGCATTTTTACATGCACATATAGAATCCTACCTCCTATCCCTCGTCCATTCTTGTGAGGTGGCTGACTTGGCAGATACAAATTGTGAGAAGAGATCACTCCTCCTAAATGCTGTTGGAACAGAGAATTCAACCTCCAGGTGAGCTTCCCACTTGAACAACATGATACATAAATACATGTTCAGTAAAATAAATATTTTTGGATCTGTGGATGATAAATATTTCATGATGAATTTTGATTGGATATATATTTCTACTCTTTAATGTCTATGTTTGTGTGTGTTTTTTATATATATATATATATATATATATATATATATATATATATACACACATACACACACTCTCCAGATTTTTCAAAATATGAAATGTATGTGTCATATTATATACTCCCTAAATTCATTCATGTTCATATATGGGGATTTATAATCAACTTTTCACAAGATTATTCTCAGAAATAGTCATCCACCTGAAATACATATTTGTTTCCTAGTGCTGAAATCCTAATATTTCTACAGTAACTGACCCAGTTTAACATGAATGCAAGTAGATTCCTATAGGACATGATGTGTATTTTGACGTTCATTTTTATTCAACACTGGTACATTACTATTTCTTCAGTTGATGCACATCATAGGATATGTATTTCATCCTCAAGTTCACAAATTTCTAGGCATTTATTTCCCTTTCAATCACTTCCTGCTTCAGAACACATGTATTCCTCCACGTTTCTTGACTGGTCTTTTCATGAGACTTCTTTCCAAACACATTCTTTTCCATTTCCATAATCCCTTGTGAAGCAAAACTCACACCCCCTTCATGGTAAACCATAACCCCAATATCACCATTAGATGTAAAACTGGTTAGAATGAATGGTTGTGTATCAATATTAGATTTCCTATATATTTTCAGATATCAATGCAATCCATTATTTAAATTGGAACCTGTTATACTATTTATTCACAGTATGGTCTATTCATGCGTTATCTCTATATTCATAGACCCAGGGTACACCTATTTGTACCCCCAAAGGCTAATTTATATGTCTTCAACATATTACTCCCAGAAATGGTGGAAGAAACACTCATGTCACCTGATCTACATATACATTTTATCACAGTGATATTCTGGACACAAAATGCAAAGGTCACACTTATGATTGCACCAAAGCCTCATTGGAAAGTGAGCATGGATTACTAAAAACATCCTTGTCCAGGTTGCCTAATGCTGTCAAATGTCAATGCTATTGGTGACTACACATTTGTTTCTTCCTAAGATGATATATTCAACCTCAACCCTGTTGAAAATGTCTAATCCACTCACTCACTTTATACTTTGCCTGATTTCCTAATGTCTCTATTGATATCTGCTTTCCTACATATGTTCCCCAGTTCATCATTGTGACTGACTCTTCACATGTGCTGACATTTACATTCACTCTCTAACCGACACCCTATTGCTAAAGAACTTTTGGTCCAAATTGTATACTCACTCTTCTTCCAAAACATACCAACTATCTTCCTAATCCTACCTACTATCCCTTTTTGACTGGATGTTCTCTTCTACATTCAATCATCCAAGGTACAAGGTCCTATGCCATTGTATATCGATTTATCTGAGACATCTGTGCAGAAAGTCATTCAAAGCTAAGTATCCCAATCAAGGGCCCAATGCCCTTCTGGCCTTCAAATCTTACTTGGATTTCTGTTTTCATACATACATTTCACCTATATATTATTATAAATATTGCAGGTTCCCAATACCATTCTTCATCCAGCAGAGTGATTCCTAAGCCACATCAAACAGGTTCTTAACCCTAACCATACACTCTTCCCTCAATCTATCTTTACAGAAGAGCAGGGACAGAGTGGGTCTTACAATACAGGAATGTGGGGGATTTTCCACCTGCTGAGAACCTCAAAGGTCCATGCAGAAATGATACCTGGAGAAGATGTAGGCAGCTATGAAGGGCCTGAGAGAGCAGAAGTCATCTTCCATGGCAAACTACCTGGTCAGGATGAAGGGATGTGTCTGAATGAACCTCACTCTTCTTAATGTAGACAAGATGGAACAAAGCAGGCCTGTGTGGAGAGCTGTTCCTTGGTGCCTGTGGTTGATATTCCATTCTAACTTGTGAAAGTGTTACAGGAAGGAGGGGCAGCCTCCATCTCATGGGAGCCTTGGAAGCAACTGTTAGGACACAGTGGTTGCCAAGGCAGTGACCTCATTCAGTTCCTGTAGGAAGTGACCTCACCTCACTTCCTTGGTGATGAAACTCTCTGAACTTGGGATCCAGGAAGCCAGGCACCCAGAGCCAGTCCCAGTCCCAGTCCCAGTGGGCTCACTTGTTTGGATTTACCAAGGACAGAGTCAGTCTTTCTTGGTACCCACTGATGTGAGGATTGCCAAATGCCAGGAAAGCTCTGCAGAGGGGCCTTTCCTGAGAAAGCAGGTAGTGGCTCACTGCTGGCTCCTGACAACTTCACAGAGTTGGCCAAGGAGGCCAGATGTGAGACAGGACAGGCCCTTTCGGGGGAACATAGTATGGCCCACCAGTCAGATGACACTCTGGGTAGTCACAGACCAACTTGGAAGGAGGTGCCTTTGTGGGTGTGGGTGTGAGTTTGTGGTTTGGTCTCATGTTCTGAGAATAGGTAGGAAAGGCGGTTTGTTTGGTTTGGAGTGGACTGTTTCTAGTAAGGCTTTTGACAAGGCGAGTGTTTCTATGTTTGTGTATCCCACTGTGTCCCTGGTTGTAGACATTAGAAAAGAGAATGCATCAATGGATGTGTCCTGTCTAGTAGAAAGCTTCCCAGCATTCATCCTGCCCAATTTATGAATGGACTGCGGCTTGCCTTATGGATGGGCAACACCTACTATCTTCCTAAGTTCCTGTTTTCTTCCTGAATTCTGGCCACTCTCCAGAATAGGCTCATGGTTTTGTGTCCAAGATATGTACCACCTGCAATCTCGGTGGCATGGCCATGTACTGGATAGTTGAAAGGAATGGTGAGCATCTCAGAAAACTCAGATATCAGTGTGACCAGTAAAGTCTCCCTGGAGAAAGCCTGCTTTGGGCCTTTGGCTTACCTATTGTTCTGTTGCCCTGAATGTCAGGAAGGCCTTTGCCTCAGGGCACCCCTTTGTGAAGCCTGAGGAAAACAGTTTTCAAATGGAAATGAATGGGTATCACCTGTGGTTCTTTGCTTAATTGCTTTGCAAAGGGATGTGTCTGAATCAGCCTCTTGGCCCTGTGTGAGGCTGTGGCTTAGATTGTCAGCACCTTATGGATCCAAAGAAAGATCCCATGTGTGCATCCAAAGCCAAATTGGCACAAAAGCAGTCATGGTGGATGAAGTCTCTCGCCTTCCTCTGTAAGGTTCCTGACCTCCATCAAGTGAGAATAGGGATCCTTTGTGTCAAACGAGTTCTTCAAAGCCCTGCAGAGGCTAGCCCATAGGTGCTTGTGTTTTCTCATGACTCCAGTTCACACAAAGAATCTATACCGGGCAGTCAGTAGGCCTCCAATTGGAGAAGTAGAGCAGTATTAACGGCAGGCCTATTTGATCACTCCAGGTTCACAGGAAGGGTGTCCAGTCCACCCTGACATTAGGCAAATGAGAGGCAAGGGAGCTTATTGTGGACACTGTCTTGGGCTGTGCCCCTCATGGAAACCTCCAGCCAGAGGTTATGATGAGTGTCTATATGGAAGAAGATGAGGGCCATGTGGCAGTGTTTTTGTTTGAATTGTGGTCATTGGTGTGGCAGTGGGAAGAAATGACTGGGTCCACCTGGGCTTGAACTCTGGTGTGATTCCCCTTGGAGACTGAGTTCTGGAACTGACCTCAGAGAAGTATTGCCGTGAATTGTGTCGGGATGTTAGAAGGCCACGCATGAGAGTCACCCTTGGAAACTGAGATCTAGGCCCAGGCTGGCTTTCCACAGAGCACTGGGAATCTCAGCCCGGATATCACATGATTTTATTCTTAAAGACCTGGCAGCCATCGTGGAGAGTCCAAACCCACGTTGACCACACATTGTAGACCTCAATGGGCCTGGCTTCCTGTGACCTTTTGGCCACTCTTTGGGAAGCCTTGTTTGTGAGAGTTCTCCAGAGCTTTCGTTGAAATGAGCTTCCTCACCATTTAATGGTTCCTGAAGGAATGGAAACCCACAGTGCCTCCAACTTCATCCTTTAAAAATGGCTAGCTAGATAAATACCATGACATTTTTGAAATTCCCATGACCAGGTGGCACTGGAGAACCTTTGGATGTCCTGTTGCTGATCATGAGTGTACCAGACAGTGCCTTGATTGACTGGGTTTCATGAAAATGGTGTAAAACAGAGATGCCAGTAAGTTGGGGCCCGCTGAGTAGTGGGCCTAGAGCAGTGGTGTGCAGGTGTGTGATAAAACATCTGTGGTGGGGCCATGTGGATCTGCCATTGGCTTCCAAATGGCTTGTGACTGACATGGTGCAGTGAGCAGACCCTTCTATGTAAAGGCATCTTGTTATATGGAGAGGTTTCAGGGCAATGTTCAGAATCAGGTTGCTATGGTCAAGGGGGCAAGCTCTGTGGGATAGAAGCCTGGCTGGTGCATTCTCCTAGGACCTTGACCCACCACACGTGACAGAACTCCCTCCAGCACTGTGTCCCAGTTGAAATCCTTGTATTTCCTGAAGCAAATTCCAGACTTACAGTGCAGCAGCAAGAAACACCACGAAAAGTGGAGGATGACCAAATGGCTTCACAGTCCACACAGGGAGACACTTAGACCCCAGTGGCCACAGTTTACCTGCAAAGAGAGAATTCAGCACTTCTGCCTCATGTTCATTGGAAAATCAGAAACCATGTCCTCCAGGTCACCTAGATGGAGACCAGGTTTGATGGTCTCACTACAAAGGAAGCTAAAGCTCCTGACAACAACATATATTTCAAGTGCCCAACCTCAGTGTCAGTTTCTCACAAAGTCTTTAGGCCAGCAGAGCTCCATGTTTGTGGAGTGTTTACCCTGTCCCTTACTCATGGAAACTAGTCTACCACCTCCAAGGTTGTGAACTCCTGAGCATTTTCCATTCCACATATGTATTCACAGCATTTCTAACTCTTCTCATCAAATTGTGTCTTATTTATTGTGAAGGTAATGTCAAGGCAATGTTCTGGATGAGAGTGGGAAGATTTTTTTGTAGCACATATGGGCCTACACATTGGATTCATTTTCCTATTTTCCGTTCGAAATACTGAATCCCTGACACTAACCCATACCCTACTAGATTGTGACTACGAATACTAATATGATGGAGAAAAATAACTCAAACAGAATAGAAATACAGGCAGTTCAGAGGAGGCCTGGTGTATAGTTGGACTGGCCTTTTGCATTATAAAGGGTATGTGTTATAAATCTAGTCCAATTTAATAGAAATAGTTCTCCATGTGTTTTGAAAGTTAACAAATATGTGAATTCCTGTCTCCCTTTCTCTGTAGCCTATTCAGCAACATGCATTTTTACATGCACATATAGAATCCTACCTCCTATCCCACGTCCATTCTTGTGAGGTGCCTGACTTGGCAGATACAAATTGTGAGAAGAGATCACTCCTCCTAAACGCTGTTGGAACTGAAAATTCAGCCTCCAGGTGAGCTTCCCACTTGAACAACATGATACATAAATACATGTTCAGTAAAATAAATATTTTTGGATCTGTGGATGATAAATATTTCATGATGAATATCGATTGGCATATATATTTCTACTCTTTAATGTCTGTGTTTGTGTGTGTGTTTTTTTTGTATATATATATATACACACATACACACACTCTCCAGATTTTTCAAAATATGAAATGTATGTGTCATATTATATACTCCCTAAATTCATTCATGTTCATATATGTGGATTAATAATCAACTTTTCACAAGATTATTCTCAGAAATAGTCATCCACCTGAAATACATATTTGTTTCCTAGTGCTGAAATCCTAATATTTCTACAGTAACTGACCCAGTTTAACATGAATGCACGTAGATTCCTATGGGACATGATGTGTGTTTTGACGTTCATTTTTATTCAACACTGGTACATTACTATTTCTTCAGTTGATGCACATCATAGGATATGTATTTCATCCTCAAGTTCACAAATTTCTAAGCATTTATTTCCCTTTCAATCACTTCCTGCTTCAGAACACATGTATTCCTCCACGTTTCTTGACTGGTCTTTTCATGAGACTTCTTTCCAAACACATTCTTTTCCATTTCCATAATCCCTTGTGAAGCAAAACTCACACCCCCTTCATGGTAAACCATAACCCCAATATCACCATTAGATGTATAACTGGTTAGAATGAATGGTTGTGTATCAATATTAGATTTCCTATATATTTTCAGATATCAATGCAATCCATTATTTAAATTGGAACCTGTTGTACTATTTATTCACAGTATGGTCTATTCATGCGTTATCTCTATATTCATAGACCCAGGGTACACCTATTTGTACCCCCAAAGGCTAATTTATATGTCTTCAACATATTACTCCCAGAAATGGTGGAAGAAACACTCATGTCACCTGATCTACATATACATTTTATCACAGTGATATTCTGGACACAAAATGCAAAGGTCACACTTATGATTGCACCAAAGCCTCATTGGAAAGTGAGCATGGATTACTAAAAACATCCTTGTCCAGGTTGCCTAATGCTGTCAAATGTCAATGCTATTGGTGACTACACATTTGTTTCTTCCTAAGATGATATATTCAACCTCAACCCTGTTGAAAATGTCTAATCCACTCACTCACTTTATACTTTGCCTGATTTCCTAATGTCTCTATTGATATCTGCTTTCCTACATATGTTCCCCAGTTCATCATTGTGACTGACTCTTCACATGTGCTGACGTTTACATTCACTCTCTAACCGACACCCTATTGCTAAAGAACTTTTGGTCCAAATTGTATACTCACTCTTCTTCCAAAACATACCAACTATCTTCCTAATCCTACCTACTATCCCTTTTTGACTGGATGTTCTCTTCTACATTCAATCATCCAAGGTACAAGGTCCTATGCCATAGTATATCGATTTATCTGAGACATCTGTGCAGAAAGTCATTCAAAGCTAAGTATCCCCATCAAGGGCCCAATGCCCTTCTGGCCTTCAAATCTTACTTGGATTTCTGTTTTCATACATATATTTCATCTATATATTATTATAAATATCGCAGGTTCCCAATACCATTCTTCATCCAGCAGAGTGATTCCTAAGCCACATCAAACAGGTTCTTAACCCTAACCATACACTCTTCCCTCAATCTAACTTTACAGAAGAGCAGGGACAGAGTGGGTCTTACAATACAGGAATGTGGGGGATTTTCCACCTGCTGAGAACCTCAAAGTTCTATGCAGAAATGATACCTGGAGAAGATGTAGGCAGCTATGAAGGTCCTGAGAGAGCAGAAGTCATCTTCCATGGCAAACAACCTGGTCAGGATGAAGTGTTGTGTCTGAATGAACCTCTCTCTTCTTAATGTAGACAAGGTGGACCAAAGCAGGCCTGTGTGGAGAGCTGTTCCTTGGTGCCTATGGTTGATATGCCATTCTAACTTGTGAAAGTGTCACAGGAAGGAGGGGCAGCCTCCATCTCATGGGAGCCTTGGAAGCAACTGTTAGGACACAGTGGTTGCCAAGGCAGTGACCTCATTCAGTTCCTGAAGGAAGTGACCTCACCTCACTTCCTTGGTGATGGAACTCTCTGATCTTGGGATCCAGGAAGCCAGGCACCCAGAGCCAGTCCCAGTCCCAGTCCCAGTGGGCACACTTGTTTGGATTTACCAAGGACAGAGTCAGTCTTTCTTGGTACCCACTGATGTGAGGATTGCCAAATGCCAGGAAAGCTCTGCAGAGGGGCCTTTCCTGAGAAAGCAGGTAGTGGCTCACTGCTGGCTCCTGACAACTTCACAGAGTTGGCCAAGGAGGCCAGATGTGAGACAGGACAGGCCCTTTCAGGGGAACATAGTATGGCCCACCAGTCAGATGACACTCTGGGTAGTCACAGACCAACTTGGAAGGAGGTGCCTTTGTGGGTGTGGGTGTGAGTTTGTGGTTTGGTCTCATGTTCTGAGAATAGGTAGGAAAGGCGGTTGGTTTTCTTTGGAGTGGACTGTTTCTAGTAAGGCTTTTGACAAGGCGAGTGTTTCTATGTTTGTGTATCCCACTGTGTCCCTGGTTGTAGACATTAGAAAAGAGAATGCATCAATGGATGTGTCCTGTCCAGTAGAAAGCTTCCCAGCATTCATCCTGCCCAATTTATGAATGGACTGCGGCTTGCCTTATGGATGGGCAACACCTACTATCTTCCTAAGTTCCTGTTTTCTTCCTGAATTCTGGCCACTCTCCAGAATAGGCTCATGGTTTTGTGTCCAAGATATGTACCACCTGCAAGCTCGGTGGCATGGCCATGTACTGGATAGTTGAAAGGAATGGTGAGCATCTCAGAAAACCCAGCTATCAGTGTGACCAGTAAAGTCTCCCTGGAGAAAGCCTGCTTTGGGCCTTTGGCTTACCTATTGTTCTGTAGCCCTGAATGTCAGGAAGGCCTTTGCCTCAGGGCACCCCTTTGTGAAGCCTGAGGAAAACAGTTTTCAAATGGAAATGAATGGGCATCACCTGTGGTTCTTTGCTTAATTGCTTTGCAAAGGGATGTGTCTGAATCAGCCTCTTGGCCCTGTGTGAGGCTGTGGCTTAGATTGTCAGCACCTGATGGATCCAAAGAAAGATCCCATGTGTGCATCCAAAGCCAAAGTGGCACAAAAGCAGTCATGGTGGATGAAGTCTCTCGCCTTCCTCTGTAAGGTTCCTGACCTCCATCAAGTGAGAATAGGGATCCTTTGTGTCAAATGAGTTCTTCAAAGCCCTGCAGAGTCTAGCCCATAGGTGCTTGGGTTTTCTCATGACTCCAGTTCACACAAAGAATCTATACCGGGCAGTCAGTAGGCCTCCAATTGGAGAAGTAGAGCAGTATTAACGGCAGGCCTATTTGATCACTCCAGGTTCACAGGAAGGGTGTCCAGTCCACCCTGACATTAGGCAAATGAGAGGCAAGGGAGCTTATTGTGGACACTGTCTTGGGCTGTGCCCCTCATGGAAACCTCCAGCCAGTGGTTATGATGAGTGTCTATATGGAAGAAGATGAGGGCCATGTGGCAGTGTTTTGGTTTGAATTGTGGTGTGGCAGTGGGAAGAGATGACTGGGTCCACCTGGGCTTGAACTCTGGTGTGATTCCCCTTGGAGACTGAGTTCTGGAACTGACCTCAGAGAAGTATTGCCGTGAATTGTGTCGGGATGTTAGAAGGCCACGCATGAGAGTCGCCCTTGGAAACTGAGATCTAGGCCCAGGCTGGCTTTCCACAGAGCACTGGGAATCTCAGCCCGGATATCACATGATTTTATTCTTAAAGACCTGGCAGCCATCGTGGAGAGTCCAAACCCACGTGGACCACACATTGTAGACCTCAATGGGCCTGGCTTCCTGTGACCTTTTGGCCACTCTTTGGGAAGCCTTGTTTGTGAGAGTTCTCCAGAGCTTTCGTTGAAATGAGCTTCCTCACCATTTAATGGTTCCTGAAGGAATGGAAACCCACAGTGCCTCCAACTTCTTCCTTTAAAAATGGCTAGCTAGATAAATACCATGACATTTTTGAAATTCCCATGACCAGGTGGCACTGGAGAACCTTTGGATGTCCTGTTGCTGATCATGAGTGTACCAGACAGTGCCTTGATTGACTGGGTTTCATGAAAATGGTGTAAAACAGAGATGCCAGTAAGTTGGGGCCCGCTGAGTAGTGGGCCTAGAGCAGTGGTGTGCAGGTGTGTGATAAAACATCTGTGGTGGGGCCATGTGGATCTGCCATTGGCTTCCAAATGGCTTGTGACTGACATGGTGCAGTGAGCAGACCCTTCTATGTAAAGGCATCTTGTTATATGGAGAGGTTTCAGGGCAATGTTCAGAATCAGGTTGCTATGGTCAAGGGGGCAAGCTCTGTGGGATAGAAGCCTGGCTGGTGCATTCTCCTAGGACCTTGACCCACCACACGTGACAGAACTCCCTCCAGCACTGTGTCCCAGTTGAAATCCTTGTATTTCCTGAAGCAAATTCCAGACTTCCAGTGCAGCAGCAAGAAACACCACGAAAAGTGGAGGATGACCAAATGGCTTCACAGTCCACACAGGGAGACACTTAGACCCCAGTGGCCACAGTTTACCTGCAAAGAGAGAATTCAGCACTTCTGCCTCATGTTCATTGGAAAATCAGAAACCATGTCATCCAGGTCACCTAGATGCAGACCAGGTTTGATGGTCAAACTACAAAGGAAGCTAAAGCTCCTGACAACAACATATATTTCAAGTGCCCAACCTAAGAGGCAGTTTCTCACAAAGTCTTTAGGCCAGCAGAGCTCCATGTTTGTGGAGTGTTTACCCTGTCGTTTACTCATGGACACTTGTATACCACCTCCAAGGTTGTGAACTCCTGAGCATTTTCCATTCCACATATGTATTCACAGCATTTCTAACTCTTCTCCTCAAATTGTGTCTTATTTATTGCGAATCTAATGTCAAGGCAATGTTCTGGATGAGAGTGGGAAGATTTTTTTGTAGCACATATTGGCCTACACATTGGATTCATTTTCCTATTTTCCGTTCGAAATACTGAATCCCTGACACTAACCCATACCCTACTAGATTGTGACTACGAATACTAATATGATGGAGAAAAATAACTCAAACAGAATAGAAATACAGGCAGTTCAGAGGAGGCCTGGTGTATAGTTGGACTGGCCTTTTGCATTATAAAGGGTAGGTGTTATAAATCTAGTCCAATTTAATAGAAATAGTTCTCCAAGTGTTTTGAAAGTTAACAAATATGTGAATTCCTGTCTCCCTTTCTCTGTAGCCTATTCAGCAACATGCATTTTTACATGCACATATAGAATCCTACCTCCTATCCCACGTCCATTCTTGTGAGGTGGCTGACTTGGCAGATACAAATTGTGAGAAGAGATCACTCCTCCTAAATGCTGTTGGAACAGAGAATTCAACCTCCAGGTGAGCTTCCCACTTGAACAACATGATACATAAATACATGTTCAGTAAAATAAATATTTTTGGATCCGTGGATGATAAATATTTCATGATGAATTTTGATTGGATATATATTTCTACTCTTTAATGTCTGTGTTTGTGTGTGTGTTTTTTTGTATATATATATATATATATATATATATATATATATATATATATATACACACATACACACACTCTCCAGATTTTTCAAAATATGAAATGTATGTGTCATATTATATACTCCCTAAATTTATTCATGTTCATATATGGGGATTTATAATCAACTTTTCACAAGATTATTCTCAGAAATAGACATCCACCTGAAATACATATTTGTTTCCTAGTGCTGAAATCCTAATATTTCTACAGTAACTGACCCAGTTTAACATGAATGCAAGTAGATTCCTATGGGACATGATGTGTGTTTTGACGTTCATTTTTATTCAACACTGGTACATTACTATTTCTTCAGTTGATGCACATCACAGGATATGTATTTCATCCTCAAGTTCACAAATTTCTAGGCATTTATTTCCCTTTCAATCACTTCCTGCTTCAGAACACATGTATTCCTCCACGTTTCTTGACTGGTCTTTTCATGAGACTTCTTTCCAAACACATTCTTTTCCATTTCCATAATCCCTTGTGAAGCAAAACTCACACCCCGTTCATGGTAAACCATAACCCCAATATCACCATTAGATGTATAACTGGTTAGAATGAATGCTTGTGTATCAATATTAGATTTCCTATATATTTTCAGATATCAATGCAATCCATTATTTAAATTGGAACCTGTTATACTATTTATTCACAGTATGGTCTATTCATGCGTTATCTCTATATTCATAGACCCAGGGTACACCTATTTGTACCCCCAAAGGCTAATTTATATGTCTTCAACATATTACTCCCAGAAATGGTGGAAGAAACACTCATGTCACCTGATCTACATATACATTTTATCACAGTGATATTCTGGACACAAAATGCAAAGGTCACACTTATGATTGCACCAAAGCCTCATTGGAAAGTGAGCATGGATTACTAAAAACATCCTTGTCCAGGTTGCCTAATGCTGTCAAATGTCAATGCTATTGTTGACTACACATTTGTTTCTTCCTAAGATGATATATTCAACCTCAACCCTGTTGAAAATGTCTAATCCATTCACTCACTTTATACTTTGCCTGATTTCCTAATGTCTCTATTGGTATCTGCTTTCCTACATATGTTCCCCAGTTCATCATTGTGACTGACTCTTCACATGTGCTGACGTTTACATTCACTCTCTAACAGACACCTTATTGCTAAAGAACTTTTGGTCCAAATTGTATACTCACTCTTCTTCCAAAACTTACCAACTATCTTCTAATCCTACCTACTATCCCTTTTTGACTGGATGTTCTCTTCTACATTCAATCATCCAAGGTACAAGGTCCTATGCCATTGTATATCGATTTATCTGAGACATCTGTGCAGAAAGTCATTCAAAGCTAAGTATCCCAATCAAGGGCCCAATGCCCTTCTGGCCTTCAAATCTTACTTGGATTTCTGTTTTCATACATATATTTCACCTATATATTATTATAAATATCGCAGGTTCCCAATACCATTCTTCATCCAGCAGAGTGATTCCTAAGCCACATCAAACAGGTTCTTAACCCTAACCATACACTCTTCCCTCAATCTATCTTTACAGAAGAGCAGGGACAGAGTGGGTCTTACAATACACTAATGTGGGGGATTTTCCACCTGCTGAGAACCTCAAAGGTCCATGCAGAAATGATACCTGGAGAAGATGTAGGCAGCTATGAAGGGCCTGAGAGAGCAGAAGTCATCTTCCATGGCAAACAACCTGGTCAGGATGAAGGGATGTGTCTGAATGAACCTCTCTCTTCTTAATGTAGACAAGGTGGACCAAAGCAGGCCTGTGTGGAGAGCTGTTCCTTGGTGCCTATGGTTGATATGCCATTCTAACTTGTGAAAGTGTCACAGGAAGGAGGGGCAGCCTCCATCTCATGGGAGCCTTGGAAGCAACTGTTAGGACACAGTGGTTGCCAAGGCAGTGACCTCATTCAGTTCCTGAAGGAAGTGACCTCACCTCACTTCCTTGGTGATGGAACTCTCTGATCTTGGGATCCAGGAAGCCAGGCACCCAGAGCCAGTCCCAGTCCCAGTCCCAGTGGGCTCACTTGTTTGGATTTACCAAGGACAGAGTCAGTCTTTCTTGGTACCCACTGATGTGAGGATTGCCAAATGCCAGGAAAGCTCTGCAGAGGGGCCTTTCCTGAGAAAGCAGGTAGTGGCTCACCGCTGGCTCCTGACAACTTCACAGAGTTGGCCAAGGAGGCCAGATGTGAGACAGGACAGGCCCTTTCGGGGGAACATAGTATGGCCCACCAGTCAGATGACACTCTGGGTAGTCACAGACCAACTTGGAAGGAGGTGCCTTTGTGGGTGTGGGTGTGAGTTTGTGGTTTGGTCTCATGTTCTGAGAATAGGTAGGAAAGGCGGTTTGTTTTGTTTGGAGTGGATTGTTTCTAGTAAGGCTTTTGACAAGGCGAGTGTTTCTATGTTTGTGTATCCCACTGTGTCCCTGGTTGTAGACATTAGAAAAGAGAATGCATCAATGGATGTGTCCTGTCTAGTAGAAAGCTTCCCAGCATTCATCCTGCCCAATTTATGAATGGACTGCGGCTTGCCTTATGGATGGGCAACACCTACTATCTTCCTAAGTTCCTGTTTTCTTCCTGAATTCTGGCCACTCTCCAGAATAGGCTCATGGTTTTGTGTCCAAGATATGTACCACCTGCAAGCTCGGTGGCATGGCCATGTACTGGATAGTTGAAAGGAATGGTGAGCATCTCAGAAAACTCAGATATCAGTGTGACCAGTAAAGTCTCCCTGGAGAAAGCCTGCTTTGGGCCTTTGGCTTACCTATTGTTCTGTTGCCCTGAATGTCAGGAAGGCCTTTGCCTCAGGGCACCCCTTTGTGAAGCCTGAGGAAAACAGTTTTCAAATGGAAATGAATGGGCATCACCTGTGGCTCTTTGCTTAATTGCTTTGCAAAGGGATGTGTCTGAATCAGCCTCTTGGCCCTGTGTGAGGCTGTGGCTTAGATTGTCAGCACCTGATGGATCCAAAGAAAGATCCCATGTGTGCATCCAAAGCCAAATTGGCACAAAAGCAGTCATGGTGGATGAAGTCTCTCGCCTTCCTCTGTAAGGTTCCTGACCTCCATCAAGTGAGAATAGGGATCCTTTGTGTCAAACGAGTTCTTCAAAGCCCTGCAGAGGCTAGCCCATAGGTGCTTGGGTTTTCTCATGACTCCAGTTCACGCAAAGAATCTATACCGGGCAGTCAGTAGGCCTCCAATTGGAGAAGTAGAGCAGTATTAACGGCAGGACTATTTGATCACTCCAGGTTCACAGGAAGGGTGTCCAGTCCACCCTGACATTAGGCAAATGAGAGGCAAGGGAGCTTATTGTGGACACTGTCTTGGGCTGTGCCCCTCATGGAAACCTCCAGCCAGAGGTTATGATGAGTGTCTATATGGAAGAAGATGAGGGCCATGTGGCAGTGTTTTGGTTTGAATTGTGGTGTGGCAGTGGGAAGAGATGACTGGGTCCACCTGGGCTTGAACTCTGGTGTGATTCCCCTTGGAGACTGAGTTCTGGAACTGACCTCAGAGAAGTATTGCCGTGAATTGTGTCGGGATGTTAGAAGGCCACGCATGAGAGTCGCCCTTGGAAACTGAGATCTAGGCCCAGGCTGGCTTTCCACAGAGCACTGGGAATCTCAGCCCGGATATCACATGATTTTATTCTTAAAGACCTGGCAGCCATCGTGGAGAGTCCAAACCCACGTGGACCACACATTGTAGACCTCAATGGGCCTGGCTTCCTGTGACCTTTTGGCCACTCTTTGGGAAGCCTTGTTTGTGAGAGTTCTCCAGAGCTTTCGTTGAAATGAGCTTCCTCACCATTTAATGGTTCCTGAAGGAATGGAAACCCACAGTGCCTCCAACTTCATCCTTTAAAAATGGCTAGCTAGATAAATACCATGACATTTTTGAAATTCCCATGACCAGGTGGCACTGGAGAACCTTTGGATGTCCTGTTGCTGATCATGAGTGTACCAGACAGTGCCTTGATTGACTGGGTTTCATGAAAATGGTGTAAAACAGAGATGCCAGTAAGTTGGGGCCCGCTGAGTAGTGGGCCTAGAGCAGTGGTGTGCAGGTGTGTGATAAAACATCTGTGGTGGGGCCATGTGGATCTGCCATTGGCTTCCAAATGGCTTGTGACTGACATGGTGCAGTGAGCAGACCCTTCTATGTAAAGGCATCTTGTTATATAGAGAGGTTTCAGGGCAATGTTCAGAATCAGGTTGCTATGGTCAAGGGGGCAAGCTCTGTGGGATAGAAGCCTGGCTGGTGCATTCTCCTAGGACCTTGACCCACCACACGTGACAGAACTCCCTCCAGCACTGTGTCCCAGTTGAACTCCTTGTATTTCCTGAAGCAAATTCCAGACTTACAGTGCAGCAGCAAGAAACACCACGAAAAGTGGAGGATGACCAAATGGCTTCACAGTCCACACAGGGAGACACTTAGACCCCAGTGGCCACAGTTTACCTGCAAAGAGAGAATTCAGCACTTCTGCCTCATGTTCATTGGAAAATCAGAAACCATGTCCTCCAGGTCACCTAGATGCAGACCAGGTTTGATGGTCAAACTACAAAGGAAGCTAAAGCTCCTGACAACAACATATATTTCAAGTGCCCAACCTAAGAGGCAGTTTCTCACAAAGTCTTTAGGCCAGCAGAGCTCCATGTTTGTGGAGTGTTTACCCTGTCGTTTACTCATGGACACTTGTCTACCACCTCCAAGGTTGTGAACTCCTGAGCATTTTCCATTCCACATATGTATTCACAGCATTTCTAACTCTTCTCCTCAAATTGTGTCTTATTTATTGCGAATCTAATGTCAAGGCAATGTTCTGGATGAGAGTGGGAAGATTTTTTTGTAGCACATATTGGCCTACACATTGGATTCATTTTCCTATTTTCCGTTCGAAATACAGAATCCCTGACACTAACCCATACCCTACTAGATTGTGACTACGAATACTAATATGATGGAGAAAAATAACTCAAACAGAATAGAAATACAGGCAGTTCAGAGGAGGCCTGGTGTATAGTTGGACTGGCCTTTTGCATTATAAAGGGTATGTGTTATAAATCTAGTCCAATTTAATAGAAATAGTTCTCCATGTGTTTTGAAAATTAACAAATATGTGAATTCCTGTCTCCCTTTCTCTGTAGCCTATTCAGCAACATGCATTTTTACATGCACATATAGAATCCTACCTCCTATCCCACGTCCATTCTTGTGAGGTGGCTGACTTGGCAGATACAAATTGTGAGAAGAGATCACTCCTCTTAAATGCTGTTGGAACAGAGAATTCAACCTCCAGGTGAGCTTCCCACTTGAACAACATGATACATAAATACATGTTCAGTAAAATAAATATTTTTGGATCTGTGGATGATAAATATTTCATGATGAATTTTGATTGGATATATATTTCTACTCTTTAATGTCTATGTTTGTGTGTGTGTTTATATATATATATATATATATATATATATATATATATATATATATATATATATATATATATATACACACACATACACACACTCTCCAGATTTTTCAAAATATGAAATGTATGTGTCATATTATATACTCCCTAAATTCATTCATGTTCATATATGGGGATTTATAATCAACTTTTCACAAGATTATTCTCAGAAATAGTCATCCACCTGAAATACATATTTGTTTCCTAGTGCTGAAATCCTAATATTTCTACAGTAACTGACCCAGTTTAACATGAATGCAAGTAGATTCCTATGGGACATGATGTGTGTTTTGACGTTCATTTTTATTCAACACTGGTACATTACTATTTCTTCAGTTGATGCACATCATAGGATATGTATTTCATCCTCAAGTTTACAAATTTCTAGGCATTTATTTCCCTTTCAATCACTTCCTGCTTCAGAACACATGTATTCCTCCACGTTTCTTGACTGGTCTTTTCATGAGACTTCTTTCCAAACACATTCTTTTCCATTTCCATAATCCCTTGTGAAGCAAAACTCACACCCCGTTCATGGTAAACCATAACCCCAATATCACCATTAGATGTATAACTGGTTAGAATGAATGGTTGTGTATCAATATTAGATTTCCTATATATTTTCAGATATCAATGCAATCCATTATTTAAATTGGAACCTGTTATACTATTTATTCACAGTATGGTCTATTCATGCGTTATCTCTATATTCATAGACCCAGGGTACACCTATTTGTACCCCCAAAGGCTAATTTATATGTCTTCAACATATTACTCCCAGAAATGGTGGAAGAAACACTCATGTCACCTGATCTACATATACATTTTATCACAGTGATATTCTGGACACAAAATGCAAAGGTCACACTTATGATTGCACCAAAGCCTCATTGGAAAGTGAGCATGGATTACTAAAAACATCCAAGTCCAGGTTGCCTAATGCTCTCAAATGTCAATGCTATTGGTGACTACACATTTGTTTCTTCCTAAGATGATATATTCAACCTCAACCCTGTTGAAAATGTCTAATCCATTCACTCACTTTATACTTTGCCTGATTTCCTAATGTCTCTATTGATATCTGCTTTCCTACATATGTTCCCCAGTTCATCATTGTGACTGATTCTTCACATGTGCTGACGTTTACATTCACTCTCTAACAGACACCTTATTGCTAAAGAACTTTTGGTCCAAATTGTATACTCACTCTTCTTCCAAATCTTACCAACTATCTTCCTAATCCTACCTACTATCCCTTTTTGACTGGATGTTCTCTTCTACATTCAATCATCCAAGGTACAAGGTCCTATGCCATTGTATATCGATTTATCTGAGACATCTGTGCAGAAAGTCATTCAAAGCTAAGTATCCCAATCAAGGGCCCAATGCCCTTCTGGCCTTCAAATCTTACTTGGATTTCTGTTTTCATACATATATTTCACCTATATATTATTATAAATATCGCAGGTTCCCAATACCATTCTTCATCCAGCAGAGTGATTCCTAAGCCACATCAAACAGGTTCTTAACCCTAACCATACACTTTTCCCTCAATCTATCTTTACAGAAGAGCAGGGACAGAGTGGGTCTTACAATACACTAATGTGGGGGATTTTCCACCTGCTGAGAACCTCAAAGGTCCATGCAGAAATGATACCTGGAGAAGATGTAGGCAGCTATGAAGGGCCTGAGAGAGCAGAAGTCATCTTCCATGGCAAACAACCTGGTCAGGATGAAGGGATGTGTCTGAATGAACCTCTCTCTTCTTAATGTAGACAAGGTGGACCAAAGCAGGCCTGTGTGGAGAGCTGTTCCTTGGTGCCTGTGGTTGATATTCCATTCTAACTTGTGAAAGTGTCACAGGAAGGAGGGGCAGCCTCCATCTCATGGGAGCCTTGGAAGCAACTGTTAGGACACAGTGGTTGCCAAGGCAGTGACCTCATTCAGTTCCTGAAGGAAGTGACCTCACCTCACTTCCTTGGTGATGGAACTCTCTGATCTTGGGATCCAGGAAGCCAGGCTCCCAGAGCCAGTCCCAGTCCCAGTCCCAGTGGGCTCACTTGTTTGGATTTACCAAG